>NW_009206215.1:0-13008 GCF_000690835.1 Fulmarus glacialis | reverse complement strand
AAGCCACTCTATCACTCCCTTCCTCAACTGGACAGGGGAAGAAAATTATGAAAAAAGGCTTGTGGGTCAAGATAAGGGCAGGGAGATCACTCAGCAATTATCATCACAGGCAAAACAGACTCAACTCGGGGAAATTAATTTGTTTTATTGTCAATCAAATCAGAGTAGGGTAATGAGAAATAAAACCAATCTTAAAACACCTTCCCTCCACCCCTCCCTTCTTCCTGGGCTCAGCTGCACTCCTGATTTTCTTTACCTCCTCCCCCACCAGCACAGGGGGGACAGGGAATGGGGGTTGCGGTCAGTTCATCACACGTTGTCTCTGCTGCTTCTTCCTCCTCACACTCTTCACCTGCTCCAGCATGGGGTTCCTCCTACAGGAGACAGTCCTCCATGAACTTGTCCAATGTGGGTCCTTCCCATGGGCTGCAGTTCTTCATAAATTGTTCCAGCATGGGTCCTTTCCACGAGGTGCAGCCCTTCAGGAACAGACTGCTCCAGACCCTATGGGGTCACAGGTCCTGCCAGCAAACCTGCTCCAGTGTGGGTTCCTTCCTCCACAGGGTCACAGGTCCTGTCAGGAGCCTGCTCTAGTGTGAGCTATCTCCACGGGGTAACAGCTTCCGTCAGGCACATCCACCTGCTCTGGCTTGGGGTCCTTCATGGGCTGCAGGTGGATATCTGCTCCACCTTTAACCTCCATGGGCTGCAGGGGGACAGGCTGCCTCACCACAGTCTCCACCACGGGCTGCAGGGGAATTTCTGCTCTGGTGCCTGGAGCACCTCCTCCCCCTCCTTCTTCACTGACCTTTGTGTCTGCAGAGTTGTTTCTCTCACATATTCTCACTCCTCTCCTCCAGCTGCTGTTCCACATAAGGTTTTTTTTCCCCTTTCTTAAATACGTTATCACAGAGGTGCTATCATTGTCGCTGATTGGCTCAGCATTGGCCAGCAGTGGGTCCATCTTGGAGCCAGCTGGCATTGGCTCTATTGGACATGGGGGAAGCTTCTAGCAGCTTTTCGCAGAAGCCGTCCCTGTAGCCCCCCGCTACCAAAGCCTTGCCATGCAAACCCAATACATTAGCTATGAAAATACAACCTCAAAATACAAAAGCTATTTTTTTCCCAAGTCTTCTCTCTGTGGACCTATTGAGTATCTAATACTAAAGGGACTTCATTATTCAATTTCATTACACTGCCATATGAATATGCTGAGGGTGACCAGCAGAACAACAAACTAAAAGTTTTAGAAGAAAGTAACAAAGTAGAAATGAGAGAAGAGACTTAATCACATGAAAACAAAGACCATTGTAACTTTTTTCCTGCCATTTTTTAGAAGTGTATTCATAGTTATCAATTAAATAATATATTGAAATTGTTATAGCTATATTTTTCAACTAATGAAATAACAAAGTTATTATTTTGCAACATCTATTTGCAATACTTATTTAAATGAAATGTGTGAAAGATTCATTTTTCAATGAAATCTTTCAATCATTCTCAAACTTTAAAAATGTTGAATATATTAGTATTCATGTAAGTAATCTTTTTATGTTTTCCCCTGGTGCAACTGTTTACATGAATTGTCCTGCTGGCACAGGTAAATTTTCCAGGAATAAGATCCCAGTTAAGGACTTGATGTTTTATTCCAGTTATAACCATTGGAATTTCTAAGGGAAATAGAATCATCCTCCAAGTCTTGAGTTCAGGTTGTTACAATGGAAACTCTGCACCAAAACCTTAATAAAAACATAAGTACTTAAACAAACTGTTCTCAGGCAACACTTGGGCAGCTCTTTCAATGTAATGACTCAGTCCATGAAGATTTTCAACTGGGCATTTCAACATAATGTCTTTATCAGTGATAGTGTGATAATTCAGCACATCGTCATGTCAAATTCTTTGTAACTTCATCAGACCAATGATCAGAGGAAGGCACAAAAAATCAATGACAGAAGTGGCCAGATTTGGAATGTTTTAAAAAAAACCCTGAATTTACTTACTGAAGTCCTATACTTACACTCTGTATTTCTGAGACTAAGCTAACCACCTCAAGGTTTGGTTTGATATAAATTTTCTCTGGTGGCAAAACTACCTGTTTCCCTTGTTGTATCCTTCACCACTTGTTCTCATACTGCATATTATTTACATAGATAGAATTGATTTATAACAATGCACTATAAACCAGCAGCCTGGGTAAAATTAAAATAAAATCTACAGCAACAAAAGCTTTCATTACAGCACAGCTTCTGAGCTGGTAGGGTGATTCACAGTGGTGAAGCGTGAGATTAAATGACTGGGGAATTGTATCTCCTAAAATAGTTTTGTCCCTGAAGAAAGCGTATTTAGAACATTGTTTCTACTGCCAGAAAAAATGTATGTGGACAGTGGGGCTTTTAACTTATCATTTCACTGATCTGGATTAGACTCATAATCCCGTATGAGTCTCCCAGTAAATTGCACAGCTTCAACTGAAGCAGCATTGAACTGCAAGAGGAACATGGGAATAAATGGCTGGAGAAGGAGCAAGGCAGATGCTTAAATAGTTTCTGCTGCAAACAGTGTTGAAAAATTGAACTATAGCCTGAGTCAGTTGGTACTCTAATCAAAGCATTATCAGAAAACAGAGATGATCAGAAAAAGGAAGGAAAAAAAGAAGGGTTCAGTTTTTCTTCCTAGATTATTTCCTAGGTGAAAAAAAAAAAAAAAGAGTCTACAATTCTTGAAAGCTTGAGTTGGGATTTAGATTCACCCATTTATAATTCATTAGAACCAGAGCTAGAATATTAAAAATTGTACTTTGCATCCAAGCTTGCTTTATTGCTTACTCTGTCATTTTGGCAAAGGAATATGAAAAGTCTAATTTTGGTGGTTTATTTCACTCACTTTTCATTCTCTTTATTCAGATTTGAACTATATACAGTATGGACCAATGAAGAAGCAGATCTAAACAGCTTAGAAGAATTTTGGTGAAGTTTTTTGAGCTTTGTTTATTATAAACAAGCTACTTTTTTACTAATTCTGCTTCTGACCAAGTAAACATTGCATTTCTCCTCAGGGATAAAAATACCAATATTCTGTGGAGAAAAGACAGTCTATCTATATTTCTGCATGCATACTAAAAGTGTATCCCTATTTGTTGTACATAACAGCAGCTTCCATATACTAGAAGTAATGGTTTTATTGTAAGGTTAGGACACTGGGATCTTTTTGTGATTGTATTTTTCTTTTAAGAACAGCAACTGTAATGCTTGTTTGTGACTTGTATTCCCTGGACTACTCTTGTGTACTCTGTTAATGACCATTGTTTCCCTAGGACTCTACAGTTCCTTCTGTCAGTGTCGTATTGCAGAATGCCCCTGGTCCAGTAAATTTGCTGTCTGAAGATTCCAGTTCTTTCACAACCCATGAGTTTTCTCACTTTTACTCTTCCAATTCTCTCCGCCATCCCACCAGGGGGGAGTAAGTGAGCAGCTGTGTGGTGTTTGGCTGCCTGCTGAGTGTCCTGGTTTCGGCTGGGAAAAAGTTAAATTTCTTCCTAGTGCTGTGTTTTGCATTTAGTATGAGAAGAATATTGATAACACACTGATATTTTTTGTTGTGCTAAGTACCCTATAGTCAAGGACTTTCCAGCTTCTCATGCTCTGCCAGGTCCACAAGAAGCTGGGAGGGAGCATGGCCAGGACAGCTAACCCAACTGGCCAGCGGGTATTACATACCATATGACGTCATGCTCAGCATATGAATGGTAGGCATGATCCAGGAAGTAGTGATCGCTGCTTGGGTATCAATCAGCGGGTGGTGAGCAATTGCATTGTGCATCACTCATTTTGTATATTCTACCGTTATTATTGTTATTGTTATTGTTATTGTTATTTTCCCTTCCTTTTCTGTTCTATTAAAGGTTTTTTTTTTTTTTTTTTTTTTTGATTCCCCCCCCCCTTCCCCCTGGGGGGGGGGGGGAGTAAGCAAGCGGCTGTATGGTGTTTGGCTGCCTGCCGGGTTAAACCACAACACTGGGTTAAACCACAACAACAAAGAATGACCACAAGCTCTGGCAAGGACAATTTTATTGTGTACAAGGCACGGCACTAACACATTCAAGACCTAACAGGCAAGGCATTACTTTCTTTTTACAGATTGGTTAAAATAACAGCATATTATTTTACATTAGCCTCCTCACTTAAGTGTTTACACTCCATCCTTACCATTTACATTACCATCCTTACCACGAGTAAGCCTATACTTCTCCCTTTCTTTTCCTTTTTTCCTGGTGTTTTCCAGGACCATTTACATCCTGTCGCTCTCTCAACTTTATTAGAAGAACATCTCTCTGGACCAGGACTTGTAAGAGTCCTACTTTTATTAATGCTTAAGCAAAATATTTCTGTGGTTATTCATGCTAAAGCAAGGTCTACAATGACCTAAAAAGTCTGTCTTGGGTAGTGTCCTGGTTTCGGCTGGGATAGGGTTAAATTTCTTCCTAGTGCTGTGTTTTGGATTTAGTATGAGGAGAATGTTGATAACACACTGATGTTCTCAGTTGTTGCTAAGTGCCCTCCTAGTCCAAGGACAGCTCCCATGCCTACTGACTGAGCTAGGTACACAAGATGGGAGGGAACGTAATCAGGACAGCCAGCCCAGCTGGCCAATGGAGTATTCCATACCATGTGACGTCATGCTCAGTAGGTGAATGGTAGGCGTGATCCAGGAAGTACCGATCGCTACCTGGTTATCGGTCAGCACGGGTGGTGAGCAATTGCATTGTGCATCACTCATTTTGTATATTCTGTCATTATTATTATTATTTTCCCTTTTCTGTTCTATTAAACTGTCTTTATCTCAACCCACGAGTTTTTCTCACTCTTACCCTTCCGATTCTCTCCCCGTCCCACTGGGTGGGGGGAGTGAGTGAGCGGCTGCGTGGTATTTGGCTGCCTGCCAGGTTAAAGCACGACAGGTAGGAATGAAAAAAAGTCCAAGAAAAGACAACCATAGCCTATGTTATGCAGAATAATTTCTAAATTTTTGTAAGAAATGTGTCCATGTGTGTGTTGGGGGCTTGGAGGGATGGAAGGTGTAGTTATTGGAAGGTTTGATTTGTTACTTAGCTGTGTTGGGTCACTATTTCCAGTCAAGTATACTGGGGAAAAAAAAATATTGTCCAAAAAATGTATTTAGTATTAAAATTTTATTTCACTACTTGTCTTTTGCATGACAGGAAGGGGATAGAAGATTTTTTTTTTCATTTCAGATGAGAAAATTTGAATGTAAATGCTTCATTAACTGCCTAAAATAGGGTTTATTCTTAATTAAGTCTTAGGCATTATTGCAAAAAACCATGATTAAGCAACACTAGTAGTTCACAACTGCAAGAATGAACCTTTGAACCTTTGAACTGTTGTTGAACTACTGTTTGATGCTCAGTGTTCTAGAAGAATTGTAGAATCATAGCACCATAGAATCATTAAGGTTGGAAAAGACCTCTAAGATCATCGAGTCCAACCATCAACCCAACACCACCATGCCCACTAAACCATGTCCCTAAGCACCTCATCTACACGTCTTTTAAATACTTCCAGGGATGGTGACTCCACCACTGCCCTGGGCAGCCTGTTCCAAGGCCTAACCACTCTTTCGGGAACGATATTTTTCCTAATGTCAAATCTAAGCCTCCCTTGGCTCAAACTGAGGCCATTTCCTCTCGTCCTATCACTTGTTACTTGGGAGAAGAGACCGACCCCCACCTCGCTACAACCTCCTTTCAGGTAGTTGTAGAGTGCGATGAGGTCTCCCCTCAGCCTCCTCTTCTCCAGGCTAAACAGCCCCGGTTCCCTCAGCCACTCCTCATAAGACTTGTTCTCTAGACCCTTCACCAGCTTCGTTGCCCTTCTCTGGACACGCTCCAGCGTGTCCTTCTCGTAGTGAGGGGCTCAAAACTGAACACAGTATTCGAGGTGCGGCCTCACCAGGGCCGAGTGCAGGGGCACGATCACCTCCCTCCTCCTGCTGGCCACACTAGTTCTGATACAGGCCAGGATGCCATTGGCCTTCTTGGCCACCTGGGCACACTGCCGGCTCATGTTCAGTCGGCTGTCAACCAGCACCCCCAGGGCCTTTTCCTCTGGGCACCTTTCCAGCCACTCTTCCCCAAGCCTGTAGCGCTGCATGGGGTTGTTGTGGCCCAAGTGCAGGACCTGGCACTCGGCCTTGTTGAACCTCATACAGTTGGCCTCAGCCCATTGATCCAGCCTGTCCAGGTCCTTCTACAGAGCCTTCCTACCCTTGAGCACATCGACACTCCCACCCTACTTGGTGTTGTCTGCATCTGGAAATCCTGGGTGCAAGTAATCTTTTTTAGAGTCCTAGATTGATCAAACTTCTAATTAAAAAGAACTGTAAAGAAGTGTTTGCCACAGTTTGTTTTTATTGGATAATACAAACTCTTAGTTGCAAAGGGAGAGTTTTTTGTTTGCTTAGTTTCTGTATGCAACAGAATTTGAAATTGAAGTAGAAAATGGGGAAACAACTGAGGGACATTCTCAAAATAAAATTATATTGCGATATTACTGTGAGAAAGACTGAAGTGAAGGGACATGCAGGACAGGGATGGAGTGAAAGAGAAGACACTCAAAATACAAGGAATTTCAGAGAGCAAAAACCCAATATTGTAAAGATCTGAAGATTCAGTAACTCAGGTCTTTCTCTTATGTAAGCTTTTGTTCTTTTTCATCTCCAGTCAGAGGAAAATTTTAAAATGTTTTAGTCTGTAATCCTATCTAGAAGCTATATTTCTAGCAAAATCTTTTCAGTGGTAGCATCACATTAATAGATTTTCTTAAAAGTGGTTATACTAAGGGGTCACCAATTCAGTTCTTGCATTCCCACACAGACAATTCCCACCTATGTACTTCCATACATGACTTCAGTGAGATACTTCACTTGCGGAAAGCGAATCAGGTTGAATCTTTAAAGCTTTTTCATCTTCATTGGCAATACTGGACCACAACTATTAATGCCCTACATTAAGAATCAATTTACAGGGCACCACTTTGACAGGTCTTATTATCAGAAAGTGGTATGAAAACGCTTGTGTACTTTTGCAGTCTTATAAAACAGTGCTTGCTGTTCCATTCATGTAATGAAAACATTTTCAGTAACATTGAAGACACTCCAACTTAATATCAAATAAGTTATAACTGCAAAGAATGTGCTACTGTAGCACTCAAAGAACAAGCTGTATGTTGCATTCTTCTTTAATATTTAACTGATGTGTATAAACTACTGTCACTTCCAGTACAAGAAAAACAGAGTCTGATTTTCCATTAGATAAGCTGAGAGTATCAGTAAAGTCACATGTATTGCCTATGAAAGATTAAAAACAAAATTATGTAGAATTTAAGGATTCATTTACATTCTTTAATGAGTTTTGATGGATGAAAAAGGTTGCAACAGTATTAATATGACTATATGCAGCAAAACCAGATGATTGGATACTCTTGGTAAATCTTCCCCAGCACAAGACCAGTTTCATGGTGCTCCACATATTTTTTTTTTTTGTTGATGTTTGGAGCAGGATAGAAGAGGCCTAATTCTTGTTGAGCTTGGCCACCATTATAAGGAATTTGTCCTCTGGCTCCAGCCCTTTGGTTTAATTCATTTGACCCTACCTTTATTTTGAAAGCAAAGAGAACCCTCAGGATTTTGATTTCTTTCCGTGTCACACAAAAACAGACTTTCAGAAAGCCCTCATAGGTTGTTTCCTCCCCCCCACCCCCCGTAAGGTACAGCTGTTCTTTAAGCATAAGAATCACAGAACTGATGTTGGATGGCATCTCTGGAGATGCAGTCTAATCCCCTGCTCAAAGCTAGGTCAGCTAAAGCAGGTTGTTCAGTACTGTGTCCAGTCAGATTTTGACTGTCTCCGAGGATGGAGACTCCACAGCTTCTCTGGGCAACCTGTTCCAGTGTTGGACCACCCTCACAGTAAAAATGTCTTATGTTTAAATGGAGTTTTCTGTATTTGAATTTCTGTCCATTGCTTCTTATATTTTCCTTTGGCACCACTGAGAAGAATCTGGCTCAGAATACCTTACTTCTCCTGTCAGGTGTTTATACATGTTGATAAGTTTCCCCCTCAAGCCTTCTCTTCTCCAGGCTAAACAAACTCAAATGCCTCAGTCTCTCAGTGTATGTCAGATGCTCCAATTCCTCATTATCTTTGTGTCTCTTTGCTGGGCTTGTTCCAGTGTGTCTATGTCTTTCTTGTACAGGTCCTCAACAGTGCTGAAGAGAGAGGAAGTATCACCTCCTTCGACCTGCTGCTATGCTCTTCCTTGCAGCCCAGGATGTTGTTAGCCTTCTTTGCTGGCTGATGATCAACTTGCTATCCACGGGGACCCCCAGGTACTTCTCTACAGAACTTCTTTGAAGCTGTTTGGCCCCGCTCCCTCAGTGTGTACTGGTGTGCAGGCTTATTCTTCCCCAAGGGCAGAACTTGGCATTTACTTGTTGACATTACCATGAGATTCATGTTGGCCCATTTCTCCAGTCTGTAGAGGTCCCTCTGAATAGCAGCACAACCCTCTGGTGTATCACCCACTCCTCTTAATTATGTAGCTTCTGCAAAATTGCAGAGGTTGCACTCTGTCCCAGAGTCCGGGACATTAATGAAGAGCTTAAACAATGGTACACCATTACTGACTGGCCTACCGCTAGAGATTGTGAACTGATCACAATCTTTTAAGTCCAGCAGTTCAGCCAGTTTTCAGTTTACATAACTCTTCACTTTTCTAATTTGCATTTTGTTTTCTCTGTGAGGATGCTATAGGAGGCAGTATCAAAAGCCTTGCTAAAGTCAAGATAAACAATATCCACTGCTCTCCCCTCATTCAACAAGTCAGTCATCTCATCACAGAAGACTATTAGGTTGGTTAAGCATAATTTCCCCTTTAAAAATACATGCTGACTACTCCTAATCACCTTCTTGTCCTTCTTGTGTTTGGAAGTGGTTTCCAGGAGGGTTTCCTCAGGGACTGTAGCGAGGCTGACTAGCCTGCAGTTCTCTGTATCCTCCTTCTTGCTCTTCTTGAAGAGAAGAGTGGCATTTGCTTTCTTCCAGGTGTCGGGAACTTTTCCCGATTGCTGTGATCTTTCAAGGATAATTGAGACTGGCCTTTTAATGACATCGGCCATCTCCCTCAGTAGTCATGGGTGCATCCCACTGGGTCCCACGGACTTGTATCTGGTCAGTTTAAAAGTTATTAAACCTGTTCCTCCTCCACCCAGGATGGGTCTTCCTTGCTGCAAACTTTACCACGGATTTCAGGGACCTGGGATTCCTGCAAGGATGTCTTATGAGTAAAGACCGAGGTGAAGAAGGCACTGAGTACCTCAGCCACTTCTGTCTTCTTTGTTACTCTGTTCCCCCATCTCCTTTAGCAGCCAGCCCACATTTTCCCTAGTCTTTCTTCCACACCTGTACAGATGCCCTTCTTGTTGCTCCTTACGTCCTTCACCATGTTCATCTCCAGGATGACTTTGGCTTTCCTAACCCCATACCCAGTTGCTTGGACAGTGTCTCTATATTCCTCCTTGGTCACCTGTTCCTGCTTCCACCTCTTGTGTGCCTCTTTTTTATGTCTGAGTTTTGACAGGAGCTTCTTGTTTACCTGTGCAGGCCTCCTGTCACCTTTGCTTAACTTTCTGCATACTAGGACAGACAGTTACTAAGCTTGGGGAAGGTGATATCTGAAGATCAATCAGATATCTTGGACCTGTCTTCTCTCCAGGATTGTATCCCATGGGATTCTTTGAAGCAGATCCCTGAACAGGCCTAATTCTGCTCTTCTGAAGTCCAGGGCTGTGATCCTGCATTTGGCCTTGTTCCCTCCTCTCAGGATCCCGAATTCTTACTTCTAATGGTCACTGCAGCCAAGGCTGCCTTGATCTTCACATCCCCAAACAGGTCTTCCTTGTTTTTATCAGGTCCAGCAGAGCACCTGCCCTTGTCAGTTCTTCAGTCACCCGTGTTAGGAAGTTGACATCAATGTACTCCACAAACTTACTGGATTGCTTGTGTCCTACTATGTTGCCCTTCCACTAGAAACCAGGGTGGTTCAAGTCTCCTGTGAGGACCTGAGCCTGCAAGTGTGAGGCTTTTTCCAGTTCTCTGAAAAAGGCCTCATCTACTACTTCTTCCTGATTGGATGCTCTGTAGGAGACATCCACCAACATCGTGTTGGTCTGCCTTCTAATCCTGACATATAAACCCTTGACTGGCTCATCATCCATGCCAAGACAGAACTGCATGCATCCCAGCTGCTCACTCATAAGAAGCCATAACCCCTTCTTGCCATCCTAGCTTGTCTTTCCTAAAGAGCCTGTATCCTTCCATTGCAGCACTTCAGACATGAGCTATGTGATCATGTCCTGTAAGAACCCTGCAACAACATGCATACCTTATTTTCTCCTGTTTATTCCCCATGCTGTATGTATTAATGTGCAGGTAATAGGCACCTGCTTACGGTGATTTTACAGGCAAAGTGAGAAAGATTTTCTCCATTATGCTGTTCTCTGGCATTTCCTTATTTTTATGTATAGAATGTGGGTGGAGCCCATGAAACCCTGCTTTGTTGATCATGAGGTCTCTCTTGTCCACATCAGCTTGCACCCTTTGTTTGCAAACCTGATCTACTACTTCCTTACTTGATTGTGGATCATCATCTCTTTCCCCTGTCTTTCATAGAATCATAGAATCGGCTCCCTGTACTGGCTGGCAACGCTCTGCCTAATGCAGCCCATGATGCTGTTGGCCTTCTCTGCCACAGTGGTACATTGCTGGTTCATAGAGGCATAGAATCATAGAATGGTTTGAGTTGGCAGGGACCTTTAAAGGTCATCTAGTCCAACCCCCCTGCAACGAGCAGGGACATGTTCAACTAGATCAGGTTGCTTAGAGCCCTGTCCAACCTGACCTTGAATGTTTCCAGGAATAGGGCATCTACCACCTCTCTGGGCCACCTGTGCCAGTGTTTCACCACCCTCATTGTAAAAAATTTATTCTTATATCTAGTCTGAGCCTAACCCCTTTTAGTTTAAAACCATTCCCCCTTGTCCTGTCACAACAAGCCCTACTAAAATGTTTGCTGCCATCTTTCTTATAAGCCCCCTTTAAGTACTGGTAGGCCGTAATAAGGTGTCCCCAGAGCCTTCTCTTCTGCAGGTTGAATAACCCCAACTTTCTCAGCCTTTCTTCATAGGAGAGGTGTTCCATCCCTCTGATCATTTTCATGGCCCTTCTCTGAACCCACTCCAACAGCTCCATGTCTTTCCTGTGCTGAGGGTTCCAGAGCTGGATGCAGTACTGCAGGTGGGGTCTCACCAGAGCAGAGTAGAGGGGCAGAATCACCTCCCTCGACCTGCTGGCCACGCTTCTTTTGATGCAGCCCAGGATACGGTTGGCTTTCTGGGCTGCAAGCACACATTGTCAGCTCACGTCCAGCTTTTCATCCACCACTACTCCCAAGTCCTTCTCAGCAGGGCTGCTCTCAATCCTTTCATCCCCCAGCCTGTATTGATACTGGGGACTGCCCCGACCCAAGTGCAGGACCTTGCACTTTACCTTGTTGAACATCACAAGGCTCACATGGCCCACTGCTTGAGCTTGTCCAGGTCCCTCTGGATGGCATCGGGTCCCTCAGGTGCGTCAGCCGCACCACTCAGCTTGGTGTTGTCTGCAAACTTGCTGAGGGTGCACTCGATCCCACTGTCTATGCCATTGATGAAGATATTAAACAGTACTGGTCCCAATACAGACCCCTGAGGGACACCACTTTGTCACCGATTTCCATCTGGACATTGAGCTGTTGACCACTAACCTCTGGATATGACCATCCAACCAATTCCTCATCCACTGAACAGTCCACCCATCAAATCCATATCTCTCCAATTTAGAGAGAAGGATGCTGTGGGGGACTGTGTCAAAGGCCTTACAGAATCCAGATAGATGACATCTGTAACTCTTCCTTTGTCTACTAATGTAGTCTTTCTGTGTTTAAAGTTCTTCCCACCAGGTTGCCTAGCCTGTAGGCAAAAATGCTCATGCCCCACTTGGTCAGGTGGATTCCATTTCTTCATAGGAGTCTTTGATCCTGAGAAAGAGTCCCATGGTCATGAAAGTCAAATCCCTCAACCCATACAGAATCACAGAATCACAGAAAGGTTGAGGTTGGAAGGGACTTTCTGGAGGTCATCTGGTCCAATCCCCCTGTTCTACTAGTGTCACTCTGTGTGTGATCCATAGTGGCATGTTTGACGTTCTTCACTTTATTCACATTTGACATACTTCACATTATTTCTAAATGCTAGTCTTAATCAGTGGTTTTGGCTTTTTAACATCTCAGCCAAGAGATCTATTTTGCTATTTTGAACAAGACCAATTATATGAGTTTCTTCTCAGTAAGACAGAACTCCCACTGTCTCTTTGTAGATATCCAATTGAAGTTTTCCTCTAATTTATTTTCATATAGATCTTTACTGCATTTTTTTTTACCATCAACTGGAGGTTTGCACGATAGTTTTACATTACAGATGAGTATTTTGCCTGACAAGAGTATAAGCAGTATTTCAGGTGTTATAAAAACTACTGCCTCAATAACTGTGATAAGTTTCTCTTTTCTCTATAGCTGAGCTTCTAGTTGAAAAGTTTTTTCTTCCTGTACATATTCTCTGAGTGTTGTTTACTCAGGTAAAGATACATTCTTTTTTCTAAAAGAGTTTATTTTCTGAAAGAGTTTTTGAAAGGGCTTATGATCTGCTGCCTGTTGCTACATGTAGAAATTCTGATGGACCAGGTGATACTAATTTTACTTCAATCTTTAGAATACACATCTTACCCCTTTGAAAATTGTTGGAATAAGGAAGCTGATAATTAAAATGGAGTGATCCTTTTATATGTCTGGATGAAAGGATTTATTAAGGTACTTGTCGTGGTTTAACCTGGCAGGC
>NW_009206214.1:11130-12357 GCF_000690835.1 Fulmarus glacialis | reverse complement strand
GCGGCCTTTGTCCACTTCTACGGGGTGTCGAACCTGCAGGAGTTTCGCTACGGACTCGAAGGGGGGTGCACAGACGACTCTCTCCTCTGAGGGCGCCTGATTTTAGTACAAGCTTCCTAAGTGCTTTTTAAACTCTGTCTTTGCTAAAATCAAAGGAAGACTCAAAACTGTTTGGGGTTGTTGGTTTTGGTTTTTGTTTTTTTTTTTTAAGGAAAAAGAAAAAAAGAAACAGAAAAATTCCGTAGCAAAGTTGTTGACCAAATCCTCACCCCCTTCCCCCCGCACTTTGCTGGGGCCGAGGGAAGGCAACGCGGGCCCCGGCAGCCAGCCCTGCCGCGCTCTCGCGGTCTCGCCTTCTCCAGACAGTGTTTTAGCTGCACCGGGGTCGTCCGACCTTCCCAGGCATGCCGATTTCCAAAAGCAAAGGGTGCAGGTACCCCGCTCCCGGCACAGCCGAGCACCCCCTTCCCGAGCTCACCGCCGGCGCGAGTGGAGTCACGCACTACCAGGCCGAGGGCCAGAGATTTTCGCATATCCCTCGCAGCAGAGCTGCCTTGCTGGGGGCAGCTCTGCAGCCCCCAGTGCTGCTGCCCAGGGCACAGGCACAGATTCATGTAACTTAAGTTTAAATTGTCTTTTGTTTTGTTTTGTTTTCCTTGACAAAGTAATGTAAACATAAATGAGAGAATATTTAATATTTAATACTAAGCTTTAAGAAGACTTGCTGCCACCGCAGTGTACTCGGCTCCCTCGCTGTCTGTGGTAGTAAAGGAAGGACAGTGTGTTAGGGGAATGTAGAGCTGCTGTAGCTGATTGAAATAAAAAGGTCAATAGTTCAGTGTCGTGCTGCTGGTGTCCGTCTCGTTTTTTGGGGTGGGTGTAGAGAAGTTGCTGGGGGGGTGGGCTGTGTCTGGGGAGAGGGCTCCGAGCACCCCCCAGCAGCGCGTCCCCTCAAAGGCCGAGCAGCAGGAGCGCCCGTGAGGGGCAGCGGGATCCCTACGGCCAAAGTAAACCACAGGAAACTTGGGTGTTGTGAAGATGACGGGGAGGAAACACTTCCCCGGTGGGCGAAGGCTTCTCTCCTGGGATCAGCGAGGGCGAGGAGGTGTGATGTGAGAGCAAAGGGCTCACGCCCGGTCAGATAAGATGCTGCAGCCCAGGGGGGGTGGGGGGGCGACGGACGGCACCCTCAGTCAGAGGCTCCTCCTCAAGCCGGAGGGGTCCGGT
>NW_009206214.1:3984-10937 GCF_000690835.1 Fulmarus glacialis | reverse complement strand
AGCGGCTGCTGCAGGGAAGGGGTTTTGAGATGTTTGGATGTGGCCTGGCTTTGGGGACCGCGAAGGCTGGAGCCCGCAGGGTGGGGAGCAGCAGGTTCCGCTGCTGCAGCTCAACCTGCAAGAGGTCCTGCGCACCCCCGTGTCCCACCCCGGCCAGAGCCTGCTCCCAGCCAAAGCACTGGCGGGGGAGGTCAGCCAAGCGCGCCAGGCCGCTGCTTAAATACGGGCCAGGGGATGACTCGGCCGAGTCATCTCGACTCCCAGGGTAGCTCAGCGGTGTGAGGGCCGGGCCGGAGACCGAAACCCTCGAGCTGCACGCGGATTTGAACAGTGCCCGAGTGCTCTAATCCTATGTAAAGAGTACGGGAAAACATCTGGTGATTAACACACAGATTTGGATACACGGGAGGCTCCGCAGCTGATGAGAGCGGAGTGTAATTCTCAAAGACCAGAGACTCGCCCACTCCCCTGCGGCTGGGGGTCTCAAGCGGGAACAGGAGAGAGCGCTGGCTGAGTGACACAAATCAGGACAATTGTCTTGACAATTCGCCCGAGGAACCAGGTAAGCGGCAAAGGAAGACGAGCCTTCACACACACACACAGTGCTTTTGTGCTTCAGGTTTTTGAAAATTACACACCAGCAGCAACTATACGAAACAGTAAGGTACCAGAGATGCAAGCCCCCGCAGTCCTGGAACAGTTCTAGGACAGGCAGGGGGGTGGAAACAGGAAAATGTCACTTTTACAGGATGACAGGACACACGAGATGGTCAGGATCTTGCACTTGCATGCACGCTTCGTACAATCCTCATTCACCCATTTGTCAAACGGCACTGTAACCACTTCTGTGTTATTTTCATCCACTCCTCCTACTACATGGACTGACTTAGTTTCCTGACAGAGATCACACTCCTTCCTGGGCAGAGGAAAAGCCACAAAGTGGCTCAGATAACATCACTCAAGTCTTTCTGAATATGGATATTCTATCAGGAACTGCCAGCAAGCAAAACTAGTAACTAGTATTAACAACAGAAAATCTCACTGGATATTTTTTAACTGCTGGCAAGAGGAACATGCCTAAACAACTGGAGTTTAAGAACAAAAACATGGAGCAGATGTTTTAATTGTGCTTAGGACTGGATCCGAGGTGAAAAGGCAAGAGGCTGCGCTGGCAGCAGGCATGCAGGTCCAACGCTTCCCCCTCCAGCCCCACAGGCCTACGTGTTTTCTGTTGGGGGCTCCTACCCACGTCTCACTGCAGTTCTAGGAGGGGAAGCCGTTCCTGCTGCGAAAGCCACAGTAAGCAGCAGCAGAAGTGAAGAATTAGTTTGCTGCCACCTCTTGCTAAAAGGGGCTCAAAGCCTTGCGGGTTTAGGGAAAGGCAGAGGTCTGCTGCAGCCTGCGGATCCACAAAAGGCAGATTCTGCTTTAACCAAAGAACTTAGGCTGCATGGCGGTAGCGTAGAAAACAAAGAACAGCAGTGAAATACATATTGCTGGAAGTAATTTTCACTGGCTTGCACATTCTCCCAATAATATTCACTTCAGGAATGTAAAACTGCGTGTAGATGCATTATTTTCCTTAAGCTGAAGTATGTGTAGCAACCTAAATCCGATGGGGAAGCGGCTAAATTCCAGCTGCGTTCACTGTGGATGCTCAATGCCACGTCCCAGAGAAGACTCCAAAGACTTTCACTTCAGTCCATGTCCAAAGGATGACAAGACTCCATTTGGTCCTTGTCTTAAATCAACATGTATTCTATCAGACATGTATTAACATTACAGCAATGGAATCTATCGTGAATAAATAGATTTGTCATCTTCTAGAAGTTCCCCTGTGCAGCTTTACGCTGAAAAGTGCTGAAGGTCCTCTTGGCATAGTTTGCGTAAGAGACTACCACTGGTGTAAAAACATATCGCATCTTGGTCCTCCAGCATTTTAAATTACAGCTCAGGTACTATGTGAACTAGGAGAATGAGGATAATCACTGGTATTGCCTGTAGTCGCCAAATGGAGAGGGCTGCAACTGGGAGGGGTCATCTGAAAACTGAGGGCCTGCGAATAAGGCAAGAGAAAAAAAGGCAAATAATAGAAAAAGACAAGAGATTGTTCCTACTAACAGCATGAAACACATTCACAGCATTTTTATTACAAATCCCCTCTAAAATTAATAAAGCCAATAACAGGGCTTTACATTGGATATTTTTTCATTCAAAGAAGTTCAAGAGCTTTATGCGTTGAGGAGAGCCTCAGTCCAACACGGAATGTCCTTCTATCTCCTTTACTAATGGGGAAATGAATCAGAGCAGTGAGAGTGAAACATTTTCAGTCACCTAAAGGAGCTGGAAACTTATGCCTTATTGCCCTTTAGTTGAACTTAGCCACTCTGTAAAGGTTTACCCACGGTAACTTGCCTGACAATAAAGCAAGGCAGTGAAACGGAACAAATCATTGTGCAGTCAGCTTCCCGGCTCCTCTTACTGACGTTCTGCTGGAGGGAAGCAATACATTTACTGTATGCCAATTTTAGAGAGAATAAATTGTAACGGGCAGATGATACCCCTTCTCTAAAGCAGATTAATTTTAAAATGTCTTTGTATTAAGAACAGAAATTCTTATAATTTAGACTGAACAAAGAACGTCAGTGAACAAACCTGAGAGAGGAAGCCTCTCAGGAATTAGTGGCTTGCTACTAATCCTTTCAACACTAGTAGTTTTGCCTGTATTCCTCCCAAAATAAGGTGGGGCGATAGAGGTATTAAGTATTTTGCACGGGCAAGTATTGACACAAATGGTTACCGACTCAGCTGACACCTCAGCTTGCATTTTACTTAGGGAAAAAAAAGGGGGGGATCTAGTTTTTGAAGCAGGTTAGAAAAAACACGCCGCCACCACCACCACCCCTCTTTGAAATCTCTTATCTGTATCTGCCTGCTGATCTTGATCACCTCGTTTAAACCAGGGTTGCCCGCACATTCGCACACAGAGCACGGCTAGCCTGCCAGCACCATCCCTCTTGCCCGCAACTTGCTGCTTGCTATTCCCTCCAACCTGTTGTGTCACCCACCACTGACTAAAATACTGCTGCCACCATCTGACGGGTTGCGTGGCTGCATCAGGGGACAGGGCAGAAGACATGGGCAGCAGGGACGGCCCTGCCTTCAGCCACACAGCCTCCAGTCACCCAGTGCGAAGGAGCTGGTGATACTCTTGTCTCATCAGCAACGTGCGGCTCCTCCTTGACTTTCTACAGCCTTAGAAGCTGCAAATCGGCAGAGTAGATTTACTCTGCGATAAGACTGATGACTGGAAGAGGTATGTTAGTAAAGACCACACTATAAAAGCCTTGCGATACCATAGTCTGATGGCCCCTTACCGTTTGGAAACTGTGTGGAGGCAAATCTTGTTAACAGAATACCAGCTCCTTCAATTAAAGCTAGGAGAATTCCTCCCATCGCAGCAGATCCGACCATGGCAACAGGTCCATCTAAAGATAAAAAGCACAAAACACTTTTTACTTCTTCGGTGCATTGCTTTGCATATTATAGCTCTCTTTCTTTAGTTATAATCTCTCCTATAAGCAGACTCAGAAGCAATAATTTTGCATCCATTAAGCCTCATTAGCATCACCAATAAAAGGATAATTACTGGGCAACTCTCCCCCCCACCCCCTTCCTCGAGGAAACAAAGGAACACCGGTAATGTTTGAGAACATAATTATTACTTTCATAAGCACACGACAAAAGTTTCAGATTATCTTTCAATTTCTCTGAGAAAATAAATTCCAATTTAGGTATCACTATAACGATGAGTACTGTACATTTAGAATACAGAAGTTTTTCAATTAATATCCTCCCCAGTGCTCCGTTCCTTACTTCTTGCAGCTAATATGGCTCCAGTCAAGGCTCCGCTTGTGATTGAATTCCACGGATCTTCTTTCCCTCTCATTCTGACCATACTGCAGTCAATCATGGAGAAGAGACCTCCCCAGACAGCAAAGCTACCTGTTAAAAAAAAAAACAACCAAACAAAAACCAGTTTAGAGAAAGCAGACAAGCCAGCCACGCTGCAGCCATATAATCAAGAGATGGTGTGGTATTAGGGTGCTTGCTTTCAGACATGGAAGTATATTCAAACCCACAAAGAACCAAACACAGGTTAAAATCAATACTGAAAAAAATTCTCAACTTGCCAGGTGACACACGTTACACATAGACTACATACATTTTATATATAATCTTACCAATTTATATTTAATGACAGGAAGCTTATCAAACAGTGATTACAATGGAACTTCCATCCTAATAAAGCAGGATTAGCTCAGGGAACTTTCATATTTTTCATTTTTTAAACATATTTCCTCATGGAGAATGATGCAGAGTAATTTCGCTCCTTATCCTAATCCTGCTCCTGGCATCTCAGAAGATCGGTACTGGTCGGTATTGTACAGCAGATGCAAAGACAATGCAAGTTTTCAGAATGCAAATCCTGAAGTCTTTTAACAATAATGTGTATTATAAATTAAAATAAATACCGATCTCCAGACTCATTTTGGGAAAACTACTATTTAGAACAAGTTCAGCCCTCCTTAATTTGAGGTGTCTTAACGCTTTATACCAGCTTAATATCAGCTAAAAACCAGGAGATGCCTCTCTCTGCACGGTCAGCACAGGCTACAGCCATAAAGCCTTTTCAGCCTGCGGCCCCCATTTCTTTAAGTAGTTCTGCTGCAGCCGATGTTTCCGTGCTCCACACCATTCTCCCATTTTCTCCTTCTGTAATGTATTAATTCAATTTGCCTGTCAGAATGGTATAATGGCACAGCGCAGCACGTGACCAGTGTGACCTTTGAGAGGTCACGATGCCATTTTGACTCAAGCTGCAGTTTTGTGATTTTTACACTTTTACGCACAAAACTCACTTCACAAAAATGACTGAAATTTACCTAGCTGATCCTAGGGGAACAGTCTGAAATCTTACCCAGACCCACCCATCCACTTCATTGTTTCTCCAAGTTTGATCATTTCTTCCAATGAGTCAATTTTGTTTATTTTAAAACCCTGCGCACGATACGCACGCTCCCAGGCAGCTCAGCACAGACCTGGTTAAAACATGACAAAATTATTAACCCTGGCTTATCACTCCATGAACACAAGCATGTTTTCTCCACACCAAACTAACTCTGGATGCATCAGAGCCATATTTACTCATTGCTTGGACTAACAAACCCCACGGAATCACAGCTGGCCCACAGCTCAGGAGTCACTGCACTTGTACCACGATGTGTTACCAAACTTGCTCATCTACCAACAGTCAACTGACTGCAGCAACAACGCACAATTAATTACCTCCCAGTTGTGGAGCTCTTGTTCTAATAGCTGTCAAACTTCCCCGCAGCCGGTGGTTTACACCCTACAATAAAAGAGAAATGAGAGTTAAAATAAAAGAGTGAAGTCTTGCAGCCAATCTGACTGTATATAGCAAAAACTTGCCACAGGCCCAACATATTTCTAAGCTCCCTCAAACAGCTGTGATCAGAAGCTGACAGAAACTGCATCTTACACATACTTTAGTATTTATCACTCCCTAATAATATACCTGTCAACTACAGAAATGAATTACAGCCATCAGGCATTAAACAATTTGAGTTCAAAATTTGTTTGAGTGGCCTAGTGGGGACTGAACGAGACATTTACAGTAACACTTTCAGCAAGATAAGCGCATTTATTTTTCCCGTGTATCATTTCTTTGTTCCCATCTGATGCCCGGTCACTTGACACAGTTTGCAGACAGGACACCAGCGGAGCAAAAAGCAACATCAGGTTCAGGTAACCGCAGGGAGGAGACTCCGTCCATGGAGAACAGGGAAATCCACCCAGAGAAGAGTGCCACGGGACTGCATTAGAGGAAAACTGCATGCTGTTATATTACATTTCCATCAGTATTTTATCTATTTTAGTACAACCACCTCAACCCTGTTGCAGATGCCCACATACCAGGAGCACCATGCTCGGCTGGCAGCAGCAACCTCACTAGTTGTCCCAAATTTAGTCATTCCGGCTGGTCAGACGGAGTGTTTAGCCCTTGTTTCATCAGCCCAGTCTCAGGAGCTAAGAGAAGCAAGCAATTCAGCTTCTAAAAGTAGTGCTGAGCCTTCCAGAGTCTAACACTAAATACGTCATCCAGGACCCCACAGAATTATGCCTAGATATTTTCCCACACTCCAAGAAGATTTAAAGAACATATAGCCAAGTTTTATTTTTGATACAAGCACTCAGAAGTGTGGAAAGGTTTGTTTAATATGTCTTAAGAAAAATTAAGAATGTAGTTAAGCTTATAATTCTTTCCAAGTTAAGTGTCTGCAGGATCTGACTAGTTTGGAAATAGTTATTTATTTACAAAACTTACCTCAAACTGACGGCTTATTAAGAAATTTTAGGCAAACAAATTGTCAAATAGTAACACCAAAAACCACTCAACAAAAACCTCTTTTATATGAAGCCAGAGACATGTTTTAAAACAAATGTTCAAGTAGAAATAGGATCTTATTTTATCAAATGTCTCTACAACAGGTTTATAGTAAAAATTTCACAGCGGAAATCCTGAAAGTGGAAACATCTTAAATGATTTGCATCGGCTAAACTTTAACTTTCATGTTTATGCACACTTCTGCATTTAAACAAAACCTGACTATCAAAAAAATCCAGTTAATAAAAAATGTTAATAATTAAGTAAGAGATCAATTAAAGAAAATAATACCCCTAATATAAATCTGAAGGAGAAAAAGATTCTTCCTTTGAGTCTTTCCATTTCTTAAAAGAAAGGGAGAGGGGTAGGCCAGAGGAGGAAGAACAGCCCAGGCTTCACATCTTTACGTGCAGACAGAACCAAAGGCAGAAGATCAGCCGAGTCGGACACATTCTGCTGCGCCTTCCCCATCCGAGGGAGATGT
>NW_009206214.1:0-3953 GCF_000690835.1 Fulmarus glacialis | reverse complement strand
AAGGGCAGCCGGCCGCCATCAGATCAAACAGGGAAAGCAGAACTTTTACCCAGAAAGATGAAGGATCCATGTGGATCCTGAGCCGTTCACCAGATGTACCCTCCCGGTTTGGATTAATGACATGCAGGCCATTAATCAGTCCCACTCGCTGCACAGGGATTTCTTCTCCTTTACCTTTGGCCGCTGTTGATGGACAGAGAAAGCAGGACTGCACTTGAATGCACTCTCAAATCATTTTACTTACCACTGGGGAATTTCTGAACCCCTTGATAGCTTGGAAAATGCCACCTCCTATCGCTCCCATCGTGAAAGCACCTCCGCAGTCATCTACTATCCTCCAGGGACTATAAAGAAAAATAAAGATGAAAATACTGAATTCCATCGTGTTAAACCGTGCAAGTAACCGTAATGGATCCACCACTCATGCATTGAGTGTAACTGGAGTGAAAATCAAGCCTGCCAGCTGTATTGTCTCACATCCAGCTTGCTGAGCAGACGTCAACAAAACACACGCACAGGTAATATTACAGCAAAACAAACGAGGTTTGCAGAGAGTCTACCAACCTGTCTCCCTAGAGCGGTAAGCATCAAATATATGGAAGAATTGTCTGAACTCCTCACACAAGGCAGAGACACGTATTTCCATCATGGAAAACTTCTGCAGAATTCCAGCTCTGCCCTACTTACGGAGCGTAAATAGCTTTACATTTATTGTTCTCGTTTTCGTCTTGACCTACAAAAAACTTAGACGCAATTCACAGCTGGCACAAAGCACCGCCTTCCTGAATTACTCATGCTTTTCATTAGTTCTGGTTATTTAAATGAGAGACTTCAAAGTCATCTTTTGTTAAACCGAAAAGGTTTTTCCTGATGCATCCTGGATCTTTGAAGTTCATTCAAACAAAACACAGATCTAGTCAGAGGTCCAGAAGGCCACGATTCCTGCTTCCAACAACACGGAGCATCAAATGTTTCCAACCCGCGAGCAAAAGCTTCGCCATGGAAAGAGCACCTTAGTTGCAGCAAACACTTTCAACAGCGGTGAGATGAGCTTTAATTTGGGGTTCAACACCGCTGCCAAGCACTAGAGCCTTGTAACTCTCCGGAACTAAACTGAACTCCTAAACTAGGTGAGCACTAACCTGCTATTAACCTCTGTTGCCGCTGCTGGTAATTTCGAAGGACAAAATAACAAAGCTATTTTGTTTCTTTCATCTTGTATCAAAATCTTACAGCAGAAGCCAAGCACACAGATTATTACAACTCCAGCACTGTCAATAACCAGAAAACCTAGCAAAAAACAGACTACAACAACATGCAGGGTCACAAATCTGAACACTACGGCAAGCGCAGTGTTCACATTAGCAAATCACAGACACGAGCATCGATGTGCATTTCCCATTTCATGTTTCTGTTCTGGAGGACTCCCTACAGCATCCAGCTCCTGCACGTGAGAATACATCTTCACTGATCCGTTTTCAATCTGCCACTTTTTTACTTCACAGACTATGCTAATGCTCTTCTGCTGTAAGGAGTGACAAACATCATCTCTCTTCCCCAGACCCCTCACTCTACTGCATATTTTGTCACAAGGGTTTTTTTCTTCCTGCAAAAAATTCCAAAATTTGCAGTCCCTCCTCCTACACGTTCTCCCAGGCTCCTCACTCTCGTGACCTATTTCTGAATCTCTCCCTACCTCCGCAGTCGCTTTAATGAGAGAGCGTAGCCAGCTCTGCACGCCCTCTAAACGGAGGTAAATTGCTTGTTTGCACACGTGGCATTGTTCGCTTGCTCTGCTTTTGCATCTTGGCATCGCTTGCTTGTTCCCAACACACCAGAACTCCACCCAAACGTCACCAGTGATCCTCCCCAGTGACAGCTACATCCAGGTCCCAAACCCACACTGATTCAGAAACCAGTGGAAGGATTGTACATTATCCCACCATGTATCACCCTCCTTTTTTATTACCCTGCCTGTAACATGCTTTCATCTCACATTCCTTACAAATCCCCTCTAGCTTTGACTAAATTAAATAATTTAGCCCCATTTCACATTTTAGTTTCCTTCCCCTATTTCCTGCATTTAATGATCAGGAAAAGGTTACAGGCACACTGTTGTCAGAGATGCCAAGATGAAAAGTGACTGTGTCTTTCTTCTCAGGGTTTTTCTGTTGTTTTGTTCTTCTCCACGTCTCCTGTCCAGATTTTGATCGACTCTTATGAATAAAACATCTCGTCACAAATCTCTTCCTTCGTTAGCTTGCTAACAGTGATCTTGTTAAAAGGCTTTCTGGAAATCTAAATAGATTATGTAAAGTGGTCTTCCTTTACCCACAAGGTCAAAGAATTCCAATTTAGCAAATCACGACTGTTCTTTACAGAAGCTTCGTTAATTAGACCCCAATCATGGAATGCTTTCCTAGATTTTTTCCATCTTTAACCCTACTTCAGATGTCAAGCTCATTAGCTGTTACCTTTGGGGCTCTTAATTTTCCTTTTAAACTATCCTCCAAGCCTCTGCAGGAGCAGCTTTTAAATGAGAAAATGTCTTTGATACCAGCACGGCCATTTCATATGTCAGCTCCTTTGAACTCCCGGAGAGACACGCTGTGTGCATCTGAAAGCCGACACAAAACACCCCGCAGTCCCTGGCAGTGCTTGACCTCAGTAGAAGAGAGAATCGGAATAGAATAGAAGAGATTATTCCCTTAGTAATTTGGCACTTATCTACAAGCTTAATGTTACTGTTAATTGTTTCCCTGACTTTAAGGGGACCCCTCCCAGTAGGGAAATGATGTGCTCACTGCTACACGCAAGATAAGGTCGGATTCCTACTCCCGACGGCAACCGTGATCACTTAGAGATGAGGAGAGCAGAGGCCAGGACTTCGCTTATGCCAGGGCCACGGGGCAGCCACACACCAGCTCCCCTGACCAGAGAGGCTGAGGATACCCCGCACCCAGAGGGAGATGCAGTGGCTTACAAGCACTATTGGGCTCGATAAAAAGAAGAGAGGTGGCAGGCAGGGCCAGCGGAACGAGGAAAGCCGGCGGGTGCCACGCCAGCTCTGGCTGCCCGTGAGCTCTTAGAGGAGTGAAGCGTCCCTCCACGCTCCACAGCTGCCTGCAGCATTTCTAGCCACCCATGAACCACCAGTCAGAGGCCACGGTGTTTTAAATGAACAAAGCTGCCTTTTCTCAGCGCTGACAGTTCAACAGGGCGCCAGCCTGACACCGGCTCTGCTGCAGAAGGGGCAGCACTTCACCCTCATCGTCGAACCATCGTGACATGCCAGCCTGAACAGCCTGACCTCTGCCTCCCCCGTCAGCCGTTTGGGCTGTTGGAGACTACGCAACGATCCGATCCCTGCTTCCAACGAAGGCGACTGCAATGCAAATTACAGCCAGGTCCTACAGGGTCACCTTCCAGCGAGGTCACGCTGCTCCCAGAAAGAGCAACTCCCAGGGGGCTGACACCCCCCACGCGGCTGCGCGGGAGAGAGATAACGGGGTGACCAGCAGCAAAACGGGACAAAACAGTGTGGGGCCCCCGACAGCCCCCCTACAGCTTAGCAGCACAATGTCCCTATCGCATGGCCTTACTAAAGGGCGAATGAAATTATTTGGAGCCCACGGCAATCATTAAATAAATAAAATTTATTTTTGCTAATGTCCCAAACTTTGTGCTGCAGAAAGGCGGAGCTGACATTAATGGAGAAACTTAAAATGTGGCAGCAATGTGCAAAGCTTCGGGAAAAGCCTCATAAAGAGGCACGGGTCTCTATTTGCAGAGGCGAGCAGAACGCTGCATACTTAATCCTGAGCCTAAGCGTTCATTTAAATGTTTTATTACTACAAATAAAACCTTTAAGTTGCAACCAACGCGGCTGTGAACGTTTACAAAGACACTGCTGAAACGTGGTCGGGTTTAGACGCCGCCAGTTCGGCGGTAAG
>NW_009206213.1:30331-43064 GCF_000690835.1 Fulmarus glacialis | reverse complement strand
ATATATAAAAAAATAAAGTTACTTAGAGCCTTAAATTCACTATGAGAGTGCAAACACCTCCCATGATTTAGGGATTTAATTTGCTGCTTCTTGGAGGGGTGCAGCAGGAGGTCAAGATCTCCAGGTTGTGTGGCACAGCACAGCGATGCGCACCAGAGTAAATGAACATTGCCTGGGTCTCCTTAAGCAACATTTCACTCTGAATAATCCTGGTGATTTAGCTCCCACTAGAACATTAGTTTTAGTTCCACTTTGCTTTATTGCTGCCATGCTTAATTGATTCAACACCAGGATGGAACTGCATAATGAGGCTGCTTAAGTGTAATGAAACCCTCACACTGTCAAAAACGAATGTTTTGTCTGCAAATTCTGGAAAGATCGCTAATTAAACACTTCAGAACTGTTAGATACAGAGATATGTGCTGATTTAGGAATTTATGAAGCTACAGAACTGGAGGACTAAATATTTCCTTTCTCATCCAGGGCTTCTCCAAATAATTCCTTTGTTAATACAATTTCAGGGAGCTTGATTTCTTTCTTTCTTTCTTTTTTTTTTTTTAAACGCTATGAAATATCTTTAATTGGAGATGGTTATCACTGAGAGACACTTATTTATGCCATGTAGGTTGATGTTAGCTGCCTGGTTGTCTCCTGACAAGTCTTTGAAGGCTGCTTCTTATTTTGGGAGCCCAGCTCGGGAGGCAGCTGCTGGATGCCCCGCGCCAATGGCCTCTTTGCTGGCCACGCGGCTGGGTTTGTAGTGGGAGACCTGAACTAAACAGCTCAGTCTCAGTGTGATTTTCATCCTCGCCGAGTGCCTCCTGAAAAGGGGTGGAAAATTCAGTTTCTATGGAAAAATAAGCCTGAACAGCCCTGTTACATCTTTCTCTTCTTTCGTTGTATTTTTTCGCATCCCTCTGCAGCCCCACTCTGAAGCAGCCAGAGCAAATTTGGCTTTCTCCACCAGGTGGTACTGTTAAGCTGTTATTGGGGGAAGATTTGCTTGCTCTGTCCCAAACCCATCCGGTTATCCCCTTTGGCTGGGGCTTTCGAAAGCTTTCCACTCTTGGTGAACTAAAGTTAAGCTGGAGCCCCTGTTAATTGTAAGGGCACCAGCTGAATGACTGCGTTCATGCTCTGTTTCCCTTCCCGCTGCAGATTGAATATGATCTTTTTTTTCTTTCCCCACCCCTAATGAAAGGAATGGGCTGGGATCTTCCAGCGAGACCATACTCGTACATGGCAGCGTACATTTGGGATCATTGCTTTTATGAAGGTATTTTCTATGTGAGCAGTGTAACTCCCTGATAGCTGTGGAAAATGCATTGCCTTTAATGTGTCCAAGGACACAGCAGGGCCTTACTATGAGTTTGTGTTCCTAATCTGATGTGCAGCTTTCCCTGGGTGATGCGGATAACACATTTGGACTCTGCCAGCAGCGACAGGAGGGGACATCGAAATCCCGTTAGGGCTCTTGGGGCTCTCCCATGCAGGGCTGCTGTCTCTCCATATATTCTCAAACAGGTCTTCCTCCTAGAAATGTTGTCCAGGAATACTATCAAGGATGTTTTTTATTAATTTAGTCCCTCTGATATCTGTAATGGCACAGTGGCTGTGACTGGGCTGCCATATGTCCTGAGCTCCCAGGCACAGCCACAGGGCATGTCCCAGACTTGCACAGCTCTGTGCAAAAAGCCGGAGGCATTTGGGAATCGTCTATCTTGCACAGTAATTCTGTCAGGTTGCGGAGATGTCAGATTTAGTGTTAGTATTGCTCATCTGGGAGGGAAGAGGACACAGATACATGGAGATGCAGCTGCCTCACTACTATGAGCTATTAAAATGCCATAAGAGCAATGCGATCATTGAGGTCCCTGGAGACTCTAATATCCCCTTAAAATCTGAGGACATTAACATTGTCTGGTAGATACTGCAGCTCTCACTTCCACAAAGAAATTGCCAGCAGTGTACTCCATCCATTGGTATTATTTATAGACTTGCCCATGTAAGCATGATTAATATTTTTTCGTGCTTAGTTAACCATGAGCTTCTGTATGTCTGAGCAAACACAGCCCTGATCTACCGCTGACTTTCCACACATGTCCTTTGAGCACTTCTCTAGTCCACGGCTTTTCTTCTTAAGAAAAGCTATTTGCATGTGCTGCGACAGGCTAGCTGGCAGGGTTTTTGCTTTGAGGCTTGGTGCTGTTTATAGAGCTGAAGGTCATGGGCCACAGAGAGGATGAAAAGGCACTTAAACTGGAAGATCAGGTGCTTTCCAGGGCAAAACTAACCAGTTGGCAGAATTTGGCCAGTTGGAGTATCAGCAGCAGCTGCTTTTGGAGAGTTGCAGTTCTGGGAAGACTTTGGTTTTTGAGCCAGTCGCCGTCACGCGATGTTTATGCCACTGTCACGTACACAGAAACCCGCCGCGGTGGGTGTGATTGCACAGGCAGCATGAGGGGCTTTGAACAACAAGCCCTGCGGTAAAGCCATTCTGCTGAGTATGGAAAAACTCCTCCAAATTTGGCCAAGTTGTGGCATAATGTGCTAGGTTACCCTAAGGATCCAGATACCGTAACACGAATCTATATGGTGCAGGGCTGAGAAGCTGACGTGATGGTTTTTTCTTTCATGTTATTAGCCAGGCAAATTAAAAAAGCTGCCTACAAAGCCCAATGGACCTTGTCATAAAGCATCAAGCATTATCTTGCTTCCTTAAAATGATGGATGAGGTGCAGAGAGTTAGTCCCTTTTGTCTCCCCTTCTTCCCCAAACAAGCACTGTAAGATTTAGCTTGGTGAATTAACAGAGAGGGGAATGAAATCTCTTTTAATCTAACGAGAGTCTCCAAATCAGTCATTTTTCCTGCTGTCTTGGGAAATGGTGCTAATTTGCAAACAAGATACCTCTTGGGTTTGAATACCATGTTTTTGCCATTGGCACTCACGCTCTGTGACTGTGTGACCTTGTGTGATGATGATGGGCTGCGGAGGGAGGAGAGCAGGGGCTGCTGCATGGGGAGATGTGAGGGAAAAAGGGTCGTTGGTGAACGAGCAGCAGCAGTTCCTGGGAATGCTTTTTCACATGCCAATGTGTAGATGGAGAAAACTTCCTTTCCTCTGTCTTTAGGCATTTGTCAGATCTTGGTGCATCCCAAGTTAATTTGATTTATTTTTTAAATGGAGCATCGTGCTGAACTCTTTGAGCCTCTTCTCGGGTTCCGCACAGGGCGGCCGCTCTTGAAGTGGAGCAGAGATATCCATAGAAAGGCAATTGCTGAAGGCTGAGACTCCTCATGGGGCAGAAAGCTCGCAGCAGGAGCCAGCCCGATGTTATTTATAACTGCCCATTCCTGGTTCCTCTCAATTTAATTTCTTCCTGGCTTAATTTGCTGGTGCCCTGTCCATAACCTCACTTTTCCCCAGTGCCGTTTCTCTGCACTCTGGCTGCATCTCCTCCGCCGCGTTTCTGGACCCGTGGAACGAGTTTCACAAGTTTCCGGCTGCGTAATGTTGATGTGCTGAAGGGATTTGGTTCCCACGTATGGATATCGGTGTTGCAAGTGGTGAAGTCATGGGATGTTTTTTTCTTTGGGACTCTTTTGTGCCAGCTCCTTTGGTCTCCTCTTAAATTTCTGTCCATTGTGAACGTTGTTTTAGTAATACCTACCTGCAGCACTTTTGGTGTAATAACATTTGTGTGTCTTTGGTTAAAGTCCTTCTTAAGGCTTAAAAACCAGCACCAAAAAATTCCTCACAGCTGAAATGTTCCTTTTCGAGCAACAGTTTTATCATGCCTCCCTTTTACTGTGCATTTTCCCCCAGATATGGCAGGTGATTCATACCATCCCTTTTATCCTTTTTTCCTACTTGTTTTCTTCAAAATTGAAAAGAGAGCCAGTATTTCTTCAGTGCAATTGCACAACAGAGGAAGGCGTTACCAGCATCTCATTTGGCTTTCGGTGCTCAGAACATTGTGCAAAGCCCCAATGGGCTCTGTGCGATGGAAATCTTTGCTTTAACATCTGATTACTGGGGTTTGGTAACAAATGCACCCACATATCCCTATTGAATAGCATGTAAATAAGAGCCACTGATATTCTCTAAACAAATACTTCGTTTAAAGCCTTTTTCTGCCGGTCCGCTCTGAGGCTGAACAAAGATGCCCAACAGTGGGAGAAATGCAGCTTGGTATTTCAGCCTGCTGCTGTGAAGAAAACAAACTGTATGGGAATCGTATTTGCCCTGAAATACTTCTCTCCACCTTTGTGAACCTTTCTTAGAGCTGCAGTGCTTGAGAATAGACAACTGCATGAAGCCGGTTTTCTGCCCTCCAAACCCTGCATTTCTGCTGTGAAGATGCAGAATAGAGGATGCTAATGGTGACAAGGAGCACTTTTGCAGATCTGTGTCTGTATATGGTCTGGCACTCCACAGCAAATCAGAAAGAAACTATTTTTACCTGGTTTGACTGGGCAAATGCAATCACTATTGCATCATTGCCAGTAGGTTGCTTGGGGCCATGCTGGCCTTGAGCTGGTGATGTGTGGAGAGGATGAAGTGATAAATGGGACTTGGGTAGGAAAGTTTCATAAAGATCCCTAGTGCTTGACAGGCTCATGGGTGCGTTGGCCAGCACAGGGGTGGTAACTAACTGCACAGAAGTAATGAGGTTACTTTGAAATAAATAGCCTATAGCAAATGTAGGCACTTGGAGGAAGATGCTGCAAATGCTCCTAAGCTCTGTAATTCCGTATAATTTTTAGGAACTGATTATCCTCTGCTTGCAAACAGCCTGCAGAATTGGCCACTACCTTCACTGGAAAAGTAGGCATTTGCTATAGTAATAAAAAACTTTAAATAGGAGAGAGGGAGCCCACCACACTTCATCAGAAAGTGTGGGCAGACCCCTCTTTCAGAAATTGTTTGTCCATCCCTCAAAAATCATGGGCTTGTTTTTCCTTTTTTTCCAGATCTCATGTTTAAGCCAAACGATTTCAACATTTGAGCTTTACAAATCACTTGCACCAATCTGTATCTGTCTATCTATATGAGAGTTATCAATCAACCAGCTCTATAACCTGTACACACCATGTGTCTATATATATACCATCCATCAAGACTATTTCCTGTAGCTGGATGCTTGAAAGCTTGCTTTGTTTTATCAAGAAGTGAGTTTGTAGTGAATGTATCAGACTGCTGGAGCCCTAAGGAGAGCATCAAGTTTAATCTTGAATGCAGCCTGTGCCTTCAACGGTGCAGGGACCTGTCACCATTCTGCAATGCTATAGCCTACAATGCTATAGCATACATCACCTTCTGTCCCTCAGCCTTCCTAGCAGCTGCACAATGTAACTGTAACTGTTGCCTTTCCTATATTTTTTCTTTCTTCGCTGCCCATCTCCCTCACAGGCTCCTGCCCGCTCTCCTGTGCTGGGGGATACATGCCCAACAGTGAAGGTGCTACCAAGGACTAAGGCGTTGCATGTTGGTGACCTTGTTTTGCTTGGGTCTCCTTTGGGTGTCTAAGGCCTGTCTCTTGTGGAGTGGGGAAAATGCCATTTCCCCACTGCAGAGGGTGTTAGAAGAACTGGTCGTTGGAGGGTTCTGAGCTAAAGGACCGTGCAGCAGCACCCAAGGCAGCAGGAGCTCTCCCTCGGTGTGGCAAACCCTCTGCTCAGCTCTTCGCTTTTGAGAAATGCTTCAAGGTTCACAGAGCGTTTCCTGGAAAGTGGTTTAGAAGATCAGTTTTGCAGTTTTGAAAACTAAACGAGTGCTTTTGTGTGAGGCTTTCCGTGCCTCATTTTGGGGATTGATATCTTGCTCATCTCTAAGGAAAGCTAGAGAAAAATGTAGCTTCAACCCAGATTAAACCAAAATGTTTTCGGCTTGATGGCCAAACTGACGGATTAATTATTCTCAGTCCTACTTGTGTACTGAAAAGAGATCCCCCTCCCGCCCCCCGTAAAATAAACCATGTAACTGAGAGATGTGTGTGTTTTCCAAGAGTCAAACGGACTGATTGCACATATTCTACGTGTGAGCTGTGGTCAGTTGGATGAGACCTGTGGTTCTTCTCATGGTCACAGCTGGTATATGTTCTTGCATGTAGCAATTTCAAAATTCGGTTCCTACAAAAGCTTGTGCAACGCACTGTTCTCAGTACATTACACAGAGCCAGTTTGCAATAATAATTAAAAAAATAAGCTAACTAGAAAATTAAGCATTATATGCAGATTGCTTATTGGAGGTGACTAACTGGCCTGGTGATCCCTCTCCTTTGGATCAGAGCCTCGGCTCCCTGAATCGAGTCATTGCAGAACATGGCAATATCGTAAGCAATAGCTGGAGCAGAGAAGGGTACTGGTCGAGGAATGTAATTCAAGTTTTCAAAAGCTTCATGGCAATGGGTAAGTTGAATGTGATACTGTTTTTCACCAAATCTCCTAACAGAGGAGGGCAAAACTAGTAGAAGACCAGTTTAAAATAGGTATTAGAAAGAGCTTCTTTGGGCAGAGGCAGCAAACGGTGGGACCGTGCTGCCACAGGAGGTTGTGGAGACAGCTTCAGTAGGTCCAAGGAGGAGCTGGACGAATTCATCGACAGTAGAAGGATTCAGTCCTCACTGACGTGCAAGGTGACAAGCACTAGCTGGAAACATGGAATATATTTCCTCTAAGTATTTGTACAGCTAAAGCTTGAATGTTTGTGGAGCGGGAACGTCAAACGAAGGCGAGTTTGCCCAAGCTGAATTAATTCACAGCCTTCAAGGAAAATGCGTATGGAAAACCTGTTGGAGCTGATCCACCCCTCAACCGACACTCCACAAACGGGATCTTCATCCCACCCGTGGCCTCCATGCAGGCCGCTGTGCCGCGGCCACGTCTGTCAGGACTTGGCTGTATTGGATGCAGCCTCTGAGCTCGCTGCGGTGGAGCATCGTGGGTGCCGGCATCTTGCGTGGGCTTTCCTGTCCCTGCTTGGGGTGGAAAAAGGGGTTTGCAGAGCCCAGCATGGGGAAGCAATATAATGTAACTGGTTGCTGCTGGGGGTTTGTTCCTACTCTTGCCAACCTGTGCTCCGGGATACAGACTGTGGAAAGACTATCCTTCCCCTTGCCTGTCAAACTCCAACACCAGCACCCATGGGAGGAAAAACAGAGCCTATTTTTCATCTGGCTGGGGTTATTTTGCTGTGGTGCGGCACTCTGCTGCGCTCTGAGTGCTGCCTAGGCATGTGCAAGTGAGCTATGGGGTGAAGCCGGGGTGAATAGACCCGGGTCTGTTCTTGAATAGCTGCAGAAAATTCCTTTGGAGGTGTTATGTGTACACAGAGGCTATTGCAGGCTTCCTGAGGGCTGTTACACCTTCCCTCCTTGATGAATCCATGGGGTTTCGCACACTGGATTATTACAGGGTGCCCTTTTAGCCCCTTCTAACACGACACCATTTGCATTTGTTCTCCCTCTGGAGAACAGGAGGGAAAGAACAGTGAGATATTCAGGGACTTAAAACCCCTGCACTTAAGAAAAATGAAATGGGATCTCATGCCAACTGTGTGATTCGCACTCTCCTTGCTTTGTGCGCAACTTCGGGGCTCTCCCCCCGTGCTCTTTTAGGTGATTAATTCCACCTCCTGCTAAATGGATTTACAATTAAAATGGGCTTATTTGTAGCAGCCACTGAATTTTCACTCTCCTTTTTTTTTTTTTTTTTTTTAAATATATAATTGAAAACACACCCAAACTCAAGCCGCCTGTAAGTATTAATTTTCATTTCCACAGAATGGTCTGTCTCCGGGGCAAGGAAGGAAATTCCAGAGAGTTAGCCAAGACAATCAGGGTTAATGTGCTCTTTGAAAAGTGTGGTACAAGCAGGACCCTCGCTTTCTCATCCAAAGGTCAGCCCTGCTGCTGGGACAGTGGTCTGGGTACGGAAGGGAGAGGGCACGGGTCTGCCCAGGACGTGGTTTGGGAGACCATAGTCCATGTGCAGCAACCATGGGAATGGCAATGTGATTTTTCAGAAAGGCTGTGGATCACTCAGGGGGAACATGTGCTCCTTCGCAGAGGAACAAAGGCCGTTTTCAGTTGTGCGGGGGGTGCCTGACTGCATAGCACGAGCGGTGATGTGCAATTATGAGTGTAAGGAGAACACTTGCGGGGCTGGTGCTTTTTGATTGTCCCCGACTTGACATCCAAAAGAACAAGTGTAGACCATTTGGGTGAAACCTCATTCAGCCCAGCTTGAGCCACTTCAGCATGGGAAACAGAAATGAGGACAGCAATAAAAGAGACAGCATGGCCTTACCACCTCGCTCATCTAGGCGATGGTCAGGATCACCCAATGAACACTCAATTTGCCAGTGACCAAGGGCATCTCCGCGGCCTGGACACTGGCAGGGCTGACTTTATGGCTCTTCATTCCATGGTGCACACGGGTTCATCTTGCTTTGGTGCCAAGACGTCTAAAAAGCTCATCCCCGTGCATTACAGACTTCCCTCTGCAAATCCGCTCTTTCAGTGTCCTATGTATGATCGGTGCCTTCCCTCCCTCCATCCTCATCATGCCGATAAGCTGTGATCGCCTCTCCACCTGGAGAACACACTGTCAAAACTGTTTTGAAGAGCACTAGGGCTTTTTAAAAATAAAATTTCAATAACTATTTTTAAATAAAAGAGCCCCCCTCTTCCTTCCCACAACTACTTTAGGCTTGGAAGTCTAAAAACAAATGTGTTTTTGTGCATTGGTATAAAACCCTCAAAGTAAGACTAACTTGCTGTTCTTCTACCTCTTCAGTTAATCAAATTTGGTTTGTGTGTTTGTTAGGTCTCGCTCTGTTTCCCGGCTGGCTCCCATCTCCCCTTTGGAAACAGGCCGGAACATCGAGTTCTGCTTGTGCGATAAGTTTCATGGTCGTTCACCCAAATTCTTCTCCTCCTCCCCATCCCAGTAGCTGAACTGCAGAGGAGTGCCAGGGCTTTAAAAACATTTTTAGCTTCACTGCAAGTATTCAAGACAACAGCGCAAGGCCTGCGCTGGAGCAACGAGGGTCATCTTTTCCTCCCTGCCTTCCACCTCGTGTTAGCAATGAGGGTAAGAAGTGGGTTTGGGCAGTATATGAAATATTTTTTCCTGATGAAAAAGCTGCAATAATATTTAGTCTGAGATTCAAACCCAAACTGCTTAAGAGCCCTCCATGCTATGGGGTAGTAGCGTTTTGGAAAACATACCCTGCATTGGCAAGAACACCCAGGACAGTTTTGGAAAGACGTCCGCCAGTGCTAATACCTACCTGTACGTCCTCCACTGCTCCTGTGTCCTCCGGACAAAGAGTGGCTTTAGTGAACGGGGACTTTTTCAGAGTCATACTGCTCTGACAGCCTTCCAAAATATTTTTTTTCTCATTGCAATCTGGCTTTTGGACAAGACTGTGGACCCGGGAACGCAATGCCCTAACTAAGCTGTAGCTCATGGGCACGTTGCTCCATTGCTCCCTTGATCTTAAATATCATCTTCTGCCCAAAGATTAAGTCAGACCCTGCATGATCAGACTGTGGTATCTAGTCTAGCTGGGCAACCTCTTCTTACGTGTGAAATGGGGACAACATGTATGAGGCTGATCAGAAATAAAAGGAACATCTCCTTTTATTTAAAAGGAGAAGTTGAAAAGGTGAGGTGAAAGCAATAGACTGTTGCTATTCAGCAGGGTCATGTGCAAAATCTGCTTTCCTGTGTGCTTTCTGGAGGTGACATTGCTATCGATACAACTGGTAAAGCTGTATGCAGTTGCTGAGAGGCTGGTCCAGCGGCTTGATAATTAATAATCTAATTTAGAAACACTTCATGTCACTTGGAGAATTGGGAAAGAACGGAGCAGCGTGGCAGGTCGGGCTTCCGTTTAGTGTCATGGCCTTCAAAAAAAGAAATTCCTAGGAGATCCAGACACTGATCTCTTGACCCCAAATATCTTATGCACAAAGACAAAATTAGACTCTGTTTCTATATGAAAATGCAAATGGAAGCATCTAAATGACTAATCTCTCTCAAAAAATCTTGTTCCTCAATGCTTGCTTTTCCTTGAAATGCTCCAGGCTGTTTGCATTGATAGCATGTTGATTGCATGAGATCTTAAGAATATGTACAACTTTGGGAAAAAAAAAAAAAGTATATAAATGATGACAATGAGTAGTTTTAATTTTTTTTAATATTCCAAAACATGTAAACAGTAGCATGAAAATGTTTTATTTTTTTTTCTGTCTCCAGTGAGAGCAGATTTTTTTATTCGTTAATGAAATTCTGAGGTCCTACTGGTAGCAAAGGAAAGAACAGACCCGCACACAACCATTGAGAAACAGCAGCTTGGGGGTCTCTGGAGATCCAACCTCCTGCCCAGAGCTCAAAGCATCAGCATCAAATTTGTCAAGATAAGACTGACTGCCTAACGGGCCTGTTACTGCCATTAAGTATCTGAACAGTGATGATACTGATTTTTTCCCAAATTCAGCTGTTGTCAATTTGAGATGGTTTAAATTTGCCGTGAGGACCATCAGTCTTGATATGTGTGGATATGACGTGGCTGCGGTTTTGGGCAGTTTGTGGTTCTCTAATTCTGCACTCTTGCACCCTCAACCTGTGTACATTGAAATGGTTGTGCTCTTTCTCTAAGAACATTGAGATGTAACCCAGGTGCCTGTGCACATTGTGATGCCCCTTGGGAGAAAATGCTGTGCCATCAAGAAAATGACTTTATGATTTAGGAAAAAATGTAGCAGTCAAGTCCCTATGCAGCACAGAAAAGTTCAGTTTCGTGGCGTCAGAGCAGTGGCTCCAGGCAAGTTAATTATAGCAGGGTTATTATTTTTTCTACCTTTGCAGCAACAGATTTGATTGGGAGTCTGGGGTATTGCTTTGACAATGGTGAATAGTAGAACTTTATTCCTTTTAGGTCTTTACACAGAGCCAATCAATCTAACAAAATGCGTATTTATATAGCATGCCAAAAAGTGATTATGTCTAATACTGAACTTTTTGTGTCCAAAAAAAAATCCGGGTTAGAAAAAGAGCAGTTCAACTTTATAAAGTTGTCATTTATATAAAGCCAGCCCAGGAGACTGTGCTGTGGGTAGGGTCAAACGAAATAGGACCCAAAAAAAAGGAGAAATGCAGTTAGTGCCCTTGTTCTGGTGCCTTTTGTGCTGGGGAATCCAGCCCAGTTTGAGGATGCGTCTTCTTTTAAACCCTTTGTCCTCCTGACTGAAGCCAGGTCTTTGTGGGCCAGTGTTAACAAATCTGACACAGACCTTTTAAAAGGCCCATTTGTGTTTGGTCAGTCTGTAGGTTTATTCTGTTCAGATTCCAACTGTGCAAATCTTGCCATGGAAAAAGGCCTCCCTGTGAGAAGTGACATTCACCACCGTGAGAGTCCTCCTGTTCAGAAATCCCCTTCAGCTGACTGGCAAAAAAACCCTCACCCTTTCCTCCAAAACATAAAAATTGATGCAGATAACCCAAACCCTTTGCCTGTAATCCTTAGAGAGGAGCTTTAACAAACTGCTCTAAGAGCTTCACGGCAGCTGAATTTTGCAAAAAGTATCATCCCTGTTCACGTGCTAGGGGTATAAATCAAGAGCAGCGTGTGCTGGAACCTTCTCACAGAGCTGGTCAAGGAGAAACATGTTTATGTGTAATACTTAAAATACAAATCAAGATTTAAAATATGAATCAACGTATTGCCCACTCACTGACCTGGCTTTGCAAATAATACGTGTTTCTGTCATCACACCGTGGCTTTGCTAGTTGAAGGCTGTAAACCAGGTAAAGTTTGCAAGGAGCGGCTATATCTTTTCTTTTCCAAACTGATATGGTTGCAGCAAGAAAAAAGAAACTTTTTCAAATTGTCCCAAACAGCTCACAAGGACTGGGCTTGAGGAGAGGCTGGGGGAGCTGGTCCCAGGGTTGGATCCTGCAAGCCTCGGCAGGGGTGCGCGGCGATCGGCGAGGGACAGCTGTATGTCTCCACGCTCCTCTGTCCCCCACGGCTGCAGCTGTTGAAGAAGGAAATGATCCGGGGTCGGCGGAGGGGGCTGGGTAGATTAAATAAACCTCCCCTGCCCAGCACAGGGGAGGCTGGGGGGCTGCCGCCTCCTCCTCGCTTGCTTGGTAAAAATTATTTGTGGCCATTTGTTATCCCCCTGTTGCACGCTTGCCTGTCGGTCGTTATAATTGGGACCGTCTATGGTCCCAGCCCCCTTCACCAAAGGCATCACTCGATGGCATGTTTGATCCAATTGATGGTGACAGCGTGGCCAGGATCTGCCCATCCACGTGAGAATTGGGCAATTTTGCCTCTATAACCTCTTTGCATCACCCCCTCCAGTTTTCTGGGAGATCTTGACATTTGCAGACTCAGAAACTTTCAGCGCGGCTTCAACAGCCTCCCGTACCCGGGAGGTATTGCTGGAGTAATCGCCAGGCTTATGTTATTATTTTAAACTGGTCTGAATGAACTGCCTGAGAAAGGTGAAAGACCACTTGCTTGAAAAGGGAATAAGGGTAATGCAGGAGAGAGGGAGACCCTTCAACATCAGCTTTCCCATCCTGCCCTACGCTGTCCGGAGAAGAAACGCAAAGATGTGAACTGGACTAAAATTCAAGTGTTGTGGTGTGTTGACCGTGCCTGGACACCAGGTGCCCACCAAGCCGCTCTAGCACTCCCCTCCTCAGAAGGAC
>NW_009206213.1:24828-30312 GCF_000690835.1 Fulmarus glacialis | reverse complement strand
CATGGGAGGGGGGAGAAAATAAGATAGAAAAAAACCTCGTCGGTCAAGATAAAGGCAGTTTAATAAAGCAAAAGCAAAGGCCGTGCGCAGAAGCAAAGGAAAACAAAAGGTTTATTCTCTACTTCCCATCAGCAGGCAATGTCGAGCTACTACCCGGGAAATAGAGCTTCAGTATGCATAGTGGTTGCTCAGGAAGACAAACGTCATAATAACGAATGCCCCCCCTCCTCCTCCTTTCTCTTAGCTTTTATTGCTGAGCAGATGTCATACGGTATGGGATATCCCTTTGGTCAGTTGGGGTCAGCTGTCCTGGCTCTGTCCCCTCCCAAGATCTTGCCCACCCCCAGCCTACTGGTGAAGGGGGAATGTTGGAGAGACAGCCGGGCAAGCACTGCTCAGCAGTAGCCGAAACACTGGTGTGTTTCCAACACCTTTCTAGCTACCGATACAAAGCACAGCACCATGAGGGCTGCTGTGGGGAAAATTAACTCAGCCAGACCCAATACAACTGTATTGGTCTGTTCAGTCCCTGGTCACAAGACTGATGCTAAGATTTAGCAAAAGTTTTTCACGCTGTTTTTTTTTAACAAGGGGGAAATGGGGTCTTGACTAAAATGAAATGTTCTGTTAAAGACACGATTATTTCCACCTTTCCCAAAAAAACAAATTGCTGAAAAGAAACGATATGGGCTTTGAGGCTCTGGGACTTTCTTTATGGAGCAAGGTGATTGGGAAAGACTCTCTTTTTCAGTTGACACAGTTGGTAAAACTAATTTTCTTCTTAGCTTATGGTTTTGGTGATGAATCCTCCAAGTGGTGGGCTGAAGCTGTCACGCTCCATCCATGAAACCCAAGTCATAGGCTAAACCTTTACATTGCTGTGGGTCTGGACTCTTCCTCAGTCTGGGTCAAAATAGCAAAAGCCTCATCATCCCCTTAGCAACCCTCCAGCCTTTTCTTCAGGAGAGCTTTCCTCAGGGAGGGCTTTCTACAGGGCTTTTCATACCGGTGGATTTTTCCGTTCCCTGTCCAGTCTGCTGACTTTTCTCTCCGCATGGGCATGGTGCAGCCCACGGGCAGCTGTGTCTTTCCGGCTCTTGTTCACACCATTTCTCCCTCCGTGCTGGGCCAAACCATCCTCTCCGCCATTGGAGTTGGTGGGTTTGGCATGGGTTGCATCGAGAGCACGACCTGTGACTCCGGCCATAGCCTTTCCTTTCTCTACCTTAGGCTAAGACCTCTTCAGCTACCTCATTTAGTACCTCATCATGTCACCTTTGCTATTTTTCCTGGCCCCCGGCCATGCTGCAGCCAATGAGGTATGTGTTGGCATAACTGTCTTCTCGCAGGGGATTGCTGTCATCGTGCCTGCTAAAATCCCACTCGGGCTGGCAAGGGATGGAGCATAGCGCATGTGCCAAAACCGTGTCTTTCTAGAAACCAGGCTGTGGAAATTGGTCCATAAATTGTCTTCTACAGACCGCCACTGCTCCTGTCTTTCATCTCAGCAAAGACTTCCTCCTCTTTTCATCTCATCCTCCCACTTGGTCCAGCTTCCTGCTGCTTCGGATCTTTTTAGTGTGCAGATGAAGGTCCACCTTCAGCTTTCCAGGCCTGAAGCCAGCATAGCTCCAGGGAGAACAAAGCTGATCAGCTGGAAATTACTCTGGTGTAGCCAAGCCCAGGAGTTGGCCATGTGTCACTGTGCATTGATTTGGCTTCGTTCACCTCTTGGCCATTTTCTGAGCACATTTGTCCCAGTGTATGTTAGAAATAATTCTCCCAAAATGTCACTAGTGTAGGACCCTCTAAAACTGATGTCATGATAACACTGCCCTCATATTCTTGATCCAGCCTTCAATGTAACCTGGGTTCCTTTGCTATTTTTCCTTGTGATACTGGATTTGGTCTCCCTTTGCTACAGCATATGACTAGTAGATTTTCTGTGGGATCTAATACATGGTCTTCACCTTGTTTTCTGTTGGCAGCTCCTTTTAAGATTTGACCAGCTCCAAGCAGTTTGCTGATGGTTTTCTGTAGGAGCAGAATGTGAGTTTTTAGCAAATTAATTCCAAGGCCATGAATCCAGAGTCAGACACAGACTTTCTTTCTGAGGTCTGTGGAAAATAAAAATATCCTTTTTCCACCTCTTAGCATGCTTCTGGGTTCTCAGGGTATCAATGTGCCAGCATCACCCCAAGGAAAGGTGTTCTTGTGGTGACCTGGGAAATTTTGAAATCAATAGATATGCAGCCTTGAGAAGGGGTTGAAATGCTGGGTTAAGGCTTTATGGTCCTCAAAACTTTCCAGGATTTCTCATCCCACTTCTGGGGCATTCTCATGGCAATCCTACAGTTTTAATCCCATCAGCAGATTCTTACTGGAAGACGGTTGGTCTCCAGTTTGGATTCAGTAGATAAATCCCTCCAGTAAGGAAAACCCAGAGGTCTGAGCAACAATGAGATTTCATCTGAACCAGTCCCAAAGTTATAGGTGAAGTTTCTGCTGGGCATATTTCCTTTTCATGATGTAATGAAGCAGCCAGAGGCTACAAAAAAATCACACCAAAATCTCCCTTCTCTCTAAAACAATGATTGCATGGGCTGTATAAAATCTCTGGATCAACAATTCCTCTTTTCCTGTTCTCCTCCTTCCCTGTTGTCCTTTCTCAGCCCTTCAGACCAGCAGGTGAGTGGACGGCTCCCAGGACGAAGGCTTCTCCAGGAGGGATCCTTAGAGCCTTCCTGGCCTCAGGCTTGGTTGCAAAATGAGCACATCCAGGTCCCTGAATACACAGCTCTACGTGCCTACAGTTTGGGGTGGGTTTGTTTTGGTTTTTTCCCTTCATTGAGCCCCTGGGGACATCTGGGTAAACATTTCAGTGTTTGGCTGTGGCTGACAAAGATTTCTGCGTTGCTGGTATAGGAGAGAGCAACTTCCATTAAGGTAATAAAATATACCTATTACTTGTCATTTGTGAGGAAACTTCCCAGGGAAATGTGTTGATTTCTAAATGTTTATGCCATGTTTTAAATGGATTCTCAGGGTCAACTCAAGCAAAGAGGGGGGCATAAAATTAACAGCTGCAGCGTATTTTCCTCTAAAGCCTAAAGTAAAATGCATGAAGGGCCCTGGAAGTGGGGCAAGCAAGAATGATCTCCTCCTCCTCCTCCTCCTCCTGGCTGTGACTGCTGCATGCTCCATGGTTCTCCTCCCTGCTCCCTGTGGCCATGCAGAGATCCAGGTTCAAGGTGTGGAGGTGAAATGCAGCTGTGTTGCTGCATTGTTGTTCCTCCATGCTGATGCAGGAGCTGAACCTAAGATCTTGCACTGCACAAGCAAACGCTGCAGCTGCAGGACCCTGACTCAAGAGGTGGATGCCTTTTCCCATCATTACTGAAAGAGTGGTCAGGCCTTGGAACAGGCTGCCCAGGGAAGTGGTGGAGTCACCATCCCTGGAAGTATTTAAAAGATGTGTAGATGAAGCGCTTAGGGACATGGTTTAGTGGGCATGGTGGTGTTGGGTTGACGGTTGGACTTGATGATCTTAGAGGTCTTTTCCAACCTTAATGATTCTATGATTCTATGATTTCTTCCTTGGAAGGAGACCTGAGACTCTCACCTTGGGATGAAATAGCCACAGTGCTAATTTAGCACCTGAACTTGAGAAAGAGCTGGGAATGCAGCCGTGTCCCTGTGCGTGGTGTTACCCTGAGCCCAAACCCCAGCAGATTCCTACTAGCAGCAAATGGCCTGTTTCTTACCCCTGACTTCAGGGAGGACACCCCACTTACAGACCCTGAGTGAGCTGGTTGAGGCAAGTTATAGCTGAACATCTAATAACGATGGTCTGAATTTCATCTGATGTCCATCTAAAGCAAAATGCTAATCGCATCATTCCCCAGATCACTGAAAACAAATCTCTGGAGGTCTTCTTCAGCCTGAAAATGTCTTTGCGGGGAGGAACGGGAGGCGGGACTGGGTCTGTGTAAAGCACGCTAGATGTAGTGTGGTGAAACACAGCAATTGGAGCCTGTGCTTGGAGCTTAGTGGGACTTGTAACTCTGAAACTGCTGCACCACAAGCACAGTCCTTACCAGTCTGGGCTTGCGGCATAAAAATCAATGACGTCAATTCCTTTAGCAGAGGGCAGCAAGGGAAGAGCATGTAGGTACACGTATATGCACACATGCATTCATGCTCACGTTCTTTACAGCCAGAAAATGAATGAAATGCAAATGCCATCCCACCTGAAGGGATTGCTATCAGCACATGCAGCTCTGCGCTCTGCAAGTCTCACCGTAGCAGTGTCAGTGCCTGCCAACACGTTAAACCAAATGTGGCCCTCTTAAAACCTGCTCTCCACTGCTTAAAAGTCTGCTCACAATATTTGGGCTCTTATAGTTTCTCTTCCCTTGGCTCGTTGCTCTATGCTCGGAGGCACCCGCGGCTGGCTCAGCGTCAGGATTCGCGCGGCGGCTGAAGGATGGCAGCAGAGGTGAAGGTCAGCAGCCCCGAGGAGTCAAACAGGAGGCTGGGGCGGGGAGGGGGGTAAGTAAACTTCTAGATTAAGGGACATTTGGAAACCATTTCCTTAGCGCTTTGCTGTGTGGCAGATGGAAGGGGGTTCCCCATCACTGTACGCCGCCCGCCAAACACCTGCTGAGCTCTTCAGAGGTCCCGAGGAGCTGGACTCGCTTTATCACAAAGTCAGACTGAAGGAGCTGCTGGGCTTGGGGCGCTGACAATGAAGGTAGTGTCACCGACGCCGGTAAACTTGCCAGATTCAGCAGAAAAGCTTATTAGAGCCTTATCTTAAACAAAGCTGCAGTTTAGTGATCTGAAATCATTAATCAGGCTAATTGCAGCTCATATTTATTGGCCTGTAGCTGCTGTGTAGCCACGAACAGCTGAACACTCTGAACTTATCAGTTGAGTAATTGTCTCTGATAAATGAATTGCCTTCAAAAGAAAACAAGTGATGCCAGCAATCCATCATCAGAATGTCTGAGGGAAACCACTGGATGTGTTCGGTTCATACAGGCGCAATCCTACTCGGCGTTAAATAAAGAGCGAGGGCAGATTCCTACACGGCCCTAAATCCTGCGCTTACACCCTGAGGTCATGCGGCTTTTGGTGCGTATGATGAATTCCTTCCCAGAAAGGGCAAATATGTATATATTTTTGTATATCTACGTATCTCTGACAGTGCCTTTGTCACCTGCTTTCTTTTCTTAATGCTTTTCTCACCGTATCTTCAATCCCACAGGCCCAAAGGGCTACAAGGCTTTGGCCATGGCAAGCGAACTCATAGGATGAGAGCCCTGGATTTAGAGATGTGATGGCACAGCTTTTCCAGCTCTCTCCTCTTCTTCTCCTGGATGTCTAACTCAGCCTCAGAATTACCCCGGAAAGCAACAGGAATTTTGCAACTGTAAATTTTGGCTGTCACTATGAGCATAAGTAAGTTTCTTGAGTAATAAT
>NW_009206213.1:6437-24814 GCF_000690835.1 Fulmarus glacialis | reverse complement strand
GGAAAGATAGGAATAGGACTTAGAAAAACAGGAGAAAAAGGTGATGCTGTTGCCTCCTAAAACAGGGGAGTCCAAACCTAAGCAAACCTCCATCCCTGCCCCATAAAACTGCAACAGGGCTCGTAGCAACACTGCTAGTAGGAAGGAGCGAGGGGGCTGGGCGTTTCTTCTTTGCAAATGGCCACGTGAACCACGTGTGTGAGAAGAGAAAGAACTGGAAAAAGAAGGCACACATACCTGCTTGCAAACAAAAGCCTGTTTGTGCTGCTAGCACACTGGAGGAAATTGTTGAAGAACAGTTCATCCATGTAAAAATATGACCCGCGCGAGGCTGCCAAGGCTAGTTAGAGCTGAGCGGATTGGTCGTCTAAATGCAGGTCAGACAAATTATTGGTGCCTAGGGGCAGCTTTCAGTTACGCACACCGTTTTTTCCCCCATAATTTATAAAACTTATGGACAGCAGGATACAGGCAAATGGCTCATTGGGGTCCCAGTTACTCCTTCCTCTTTCAAATTCCTTGGCCTCCTTGTGGAAATCCCCTTGCTATCACTGTGTTTATCTTTAGACTTGGAGTAGTTCCACTTGCAGATCCTGGCCTGGGCTGGAGGAAGAGGAATCCTTTTCTGCAAGAGAAATCACCTTTACATTCCCTTTTTTGTCTCTTTGGTAATAGAGAGAACAAACGGTAACTTGTTCTGGTGATTTTAATGCCTTTAGTTAACAGGAAGATGTCATAGATACGTCAGACTGTTTTGAAGTGATGTTTCAATGATCTGCTCTGACTTCCTAGATAACACAGAGCTCATTTCTGCAACAAGCCCATAACTCCTGCTAGCACAACAGCTTCTTTAAATACGATTGTGATGTGAGAATTTCGAAAGGCAGCAAGCCCCCCAAAGTTTCCACACAGTCCATTTCAAACAAATGTACCAAGTTCTAAGAGTAGGAATCAATATTTTTCTTGCTGTCCTAATTATAAGGCAGCTCGAGTAAAAGGAAAAGCCGTTCTGCCACCCTTCTGCTTGCTTAATTTCTGTTTTATAGAGAAAAATGGTTTACAGCCATGGGTTAAGAGTCAGGACTCCTGGGTTCTTTTCCCAACTTAGCTACTGACTCATATTACGTTTGGCAAGTCATTTAACATCTTTGCTTGGCTTTCTCTTCCATAAGAGAGATGTAATAATACTTCAGTGGCTTAATTAACTAAACCTTGTAAAGTACTTTGAGATCTTTGGATGAAATTGTTCTAAATGGTGCTAAAATATTGTAATGGTAGAAACAGCAGGACAGTGAAGCACAGCATTTACCAGGCGGTGTGGCAAGGAGAATCTGCCATGCAGTGAAGATACTGAGGATGCTTCAGAGCAAGGAGCCTGAAATGTCCACCTGTCTTGCCAAGGAATTCTTGCCTTGATGGGTGGTGAATGTCATGTTTTTGGAGGTGGGGGGAAAGATGCTTTTTGAATAGAGGGCAGCTTGGAAGGGTAAGGCTGAGCTGCAAGCCCTTTAACTCAGATTCAACAGCAAGAAAAAGTCATCCAGTAGTGCAAGAATAGGGCAAATCTGTGCGCTTTGGCTGTTCCTTTTGCAAGGAAGTCTTTGGGATAAACTACTGTCCTTTTCCGTTTTTGCAACTCTCCTGAAGTTGATGGAGCAGCTTACGCGTAACTAACAGCTACCCTGTTCCCGCTGAGCCCCCATGGTTTCAGTGCATCTTCCAGGCAAAGGTGCTGGATGGAAACAAGGGTGCTGGGGCTCCTGTGTGATTCCAGGCTAGCCCATAAACCATCCCCACCGTGTTTCATTAGTCAGCAGGACAGAGAAGTTAACAAATGGGCTGTATCGCGTTGGCTCCTCGGCCAGGTCTGTGGGTGATGGATTGCAGATGTAGGAGCTCCTCCCAAGACACGCGAGGCCTCACCCTGTGTGCGGCGCGAGGCACTCCAAAGTTAATACGGTTTCAAGGGAGTGACCCGTGCTGTGCTGCTCCCCAGCATCCATATTGCCTTGGACCTTAAAGAAAAAAAAAGGCCATGGGGTCTTTTAGTGCTGATTATGTGCTTATGAGAAGTCCCACCATCCCCAGGCAGGATCAGGGCTCTACCAGATGGGCATAGGGGAAAGCCAAGTGCGTGCCTCCTCTGGCTTAATTTTTAATTTTGACAAGCAATCTGGCTTGCAGCAAAGGAGGGAGTGAAACAACCAGGAGGGAAGAGCAGGGAGAGGGTAGGAACTGCAAGGCATGCAGTTTCACAGGCTCGCTGGGTGCACAGCCACAGGGTGTTGAAATGTTTAAAGGGATTCAAGATAAATAAATCTTGCCCAGGCCCTGTCTCAGCAATGCCTCTTAGCGTAACTCGGCGTCGGAACAGAAAGTAACCCGCTCTTTATAGGGAGAGTGTGACTCGAAATGGGTTAATCCATCACTCACTTCTCCCCCCTTGCCCTCGCCCTGCTCCGTCTGGGATAATTTCTAATCAGTGCCTGGGTCCAGACACCGTCTCAGCAGCTGGCCCTGATGCAACGGCGCAGCAACCCCTCCACCCCCTGCCAAATGCAAACCCCATCCATGCTTCAGTTACGCCGGGAGCCAGCCTCAACCTCTGCGCCCGGATGGGGCCGCGCTCGGCCACCGCTCGGCCCCGGGACCGCCGGGCAACCTGTCCCTCTTGCTTTTCCTGACGCCCACCAGCAACGAGGGAGCTGCAGCCTGACCCAGTGCCCCGTGGCTAGTGAGCTGTCTCCATTTTAGCAGTTGGACACGCTTGGTGCTGGCAGCAAGCGGAGGGGCGGGGGGTGTTTTATTTTCCCACTCCACTCTCCTTTCGGCAGTGTCAAGTGTCACATAAGCGCAGCCACGTACTCTATATTTGTTTCAAGGCAAAACTGCCTCTTTGGGTATGATTTCTCCAGAACTTGCCCATTTTCCCCTAAAATTTGCACGGTTCATTCCTGGCTCCCGAGGTGCCATTGCCTCCTGTGAGATGCCCAGCTGGGTTGGAGGAGGCTAGTACGTATAGCAGGATGGGAGTCTTACGGACAACGATATGCAAGAAAGCAGAGGAGCGGAGATGCAACAAGGAGCCACTGGTTTTATAACAGTTTTCCATCTCCCCCTGCTTGAGTGTCTCCTTTGGACAGGGGGTGGGAAAGGAGGTACAGCTTTTTTCCATGTGATTTGTAAGGGAGAACTGAATGCAATGCAAGAAGTGAAAAAGACAGGCCACTTGGGCTCTGTAAATGGGTGTTTGTTATGGTTAAAGTCATGGATGTAAAGCAAATATTTGGGGAAGCAAAGGGGGTGTATTCTCCCCCTTGTGCAGCCTGCTTTCAAGGGTTCATTGGATGCATCTCCCAATAATATCATTAGAGCAGGTCTGGGTCTCTCCAACACAGATATTGCATGGATCACAGTGCATCTCCATGGGGAGAGAATACAACACAGGTCTAACAAATTTTCTTCCTCTGACTGAGGAAGGGCCGTCTTGGACCTTTTCTTGAATGTCCCCGCGAAGTCTTTCCTGTGATTTAGGAAGAAATTCAGCAGAAACCTCCAAACCCCATTTCAGGTTGCCACCAAACAGCCCTCATCTATTTTCTAATGATCTGGTTGAGCTTTGAACCATCCATGTCCTCTGAGTCTCCCAGTCCGTGGTGGATCAGATGCGTATCACCTGCCTCTTCATGGCAATGATGTCTCTGCCTTAGGACAGGGATGCATTTCTCCACCGCTCACATACCCATTGCTCTGCTCCGTCGTCCCGATGTGCTGCAAGGCCCTTTTCCTGCATCGTGTGTAGGACTGGCCTGTCCTCCCTTGGAAGTAAACCTCTGCTTTTGAATCATTAGTCACCTCCCGGTCCTGCCCTCCCCTCGCTCCGAATGCCACGACATGAGTCATTCCTCAGTTTTCTTGGCAGACAGACCCCTGAGGAGCAACAATTCAGGGCGCATTGCTGTCGAGTGTGTCATATGATTGAAACAGTGTTGAGAGACTCTCTGCAAGTCAGAAAAGGAGAAACAGCCTTTCCCAGCGGATGCTCTGCTTCATTAGTGCCTTCCCTTCATGGACGGTTTGATGATGGGGCTGGTCTTCTTCCAGCACCCACACCAGTTGGACATGGGCTTAGTGGAGGATAACACTGTTAGATCCGGCTCCAGAAGGTGCCCGGGCAGGGCGGGCATGTCTGAAATGTCATTTCTTCTCTGCCCTTCTGGGAAACAGTGTCCCAGGAGAAGACCTTCTCCTCCCTCTGCAAAATACTTGACAAAGCCACAGGCTTTTCTTGGTCTGAGCTCAGTGATGGACTTGGCTCCTGTGGGATTACTTTGGACTGTCAGCCCTTTGGGCACATCCATAGCCCTACGTTTACCTTATGGAGATGTCAATTTGTCCACTGCCGGTGCCGTGTGGATAATAACATCTCTCAAACAGTCCAGTGTTTCTTTCAAGTGTGTCATGGTGCACCTGCAGCATCGTTCGCTTGGAGCTAACACCGCTGTAAACCTGGAGTGGATGAGGATGATGGGCAACTGGGGGGGTCTCATCTGGCACAGCCCTGCCTGGGGTTGTGTAACAGTGGCACCCTGAAAGTCCTTCAGAACCTGTGTGAACCACTAGCTGGACATTACATTTTACAGCATATTTATCAGGCAAAACCGTGGGATGGACCAGTTTGTTGCTAACCTGAAGAATAAAAGTCAGGCTGGCCAAAGGGTGGTGGCCCATGGTGGCAACCGGACAGCTTCTCACATGCAGAAATCACAGAGGTCCTGGAGGTTTCGTGACATGACATCTCTTTCTTCCTTTTTTTTTCTGATTGGTTATGTTAACTAAAAGACAAAGATGGAGCCCGTACACATAGGCTGGTGTGCACGCATCTAAATACGTATGTGTGTCCCCCCGTACATTTATACTTTGTGCATAAAGGAAAGTAATCTGCACAACGGGCAAGCAAAGCAAATCTTAAGTGACAATTCCCAGGAAGGCAGGAGGGAGGAGGGGATGCCCCAACGCGGGGCTGATCTGTGTGCTGTAGGTGGGGAGAGGGGTTGGGGCAGGCGCATTTCTGTCTGACACTGGAGGGGTTTGCACTGTGCAGGGAAGACTCAGCTTAGCCCTCTGGTTGACCTCTATTGGGTTGGATCAGGGGACTAAGGAGGAATGAGTTCATGGCATGGTGTGGGAGATCACCCCTGCCATACGGTCAGTGACCTGATTGAGCCTAAACTGTTGTTTTCTGTGTAATGCCTGTTTGTAGCACCTGAGGGTTTGGCTTAGTGTCCGAGAGGGATTTGTAACCCTTCACAAAGAATATACTCAGGATTTATATTTTTTGTTTCAATCCAACCTCAAGGAAGGCACATTTGGTGGGGAAAGGTACCCAAGAAGTCTCTCGCAAGGCCCAGGCCTTGAAACGAAGCCCCTTGCTCAGCGCCGCGCACTGGGAATCAGCCTTCTTGCCTCATCGGAGTTCATGAAATCGGTCCAATACACAGTTTTTAACCAAAGGCCTCTAACCTTACGTGCTGGGAGAAGTCCTGTTGCTTTTAAAGGGAAGTTCACAGACAATGAGAACCACTTGGTATTTGATGTCCGGCCAAGGTATCTCCCCACAGGATCGTTGCCTATGTTTGTAAATTAAACGTGCAAGACATAGAAGGGTTAGTGCTCTGCTCTCCATCTGACCTCTCATGGGCATAGTGTCAGTGCTAATTGTAAATAACTTTTGTCCCATGAGCAGAGTTTGCTTTTTGTTGGGTCCTACAGTAATATTATTTTAAGAAATATCTCAGCTTTCTTGCACTTTCTCTTGTTGTTCACACAGATCAGATCCAGGTTGGCTTTAGGAAGCTGAATTTTTTTAAGATAAGGAGGTTTATTTTGGCTTAATCTGTGTCCCCACTTATCACTTTGTTTGAACGCAGACTGTTGTTTCTGAAGTGAGAAGCACATTTCAATAACGACATGACCATTGTGTCTTCAGTCGCCTTTTCTTTTTGCACTTGGGTGTTTTTGTTTCTCCACCAAGGCAAACTAACTATTTCTCACATAAATCAACAGATGAAATGCACCCAGGGGAGCTGAAAAAAGCCAGGGCTCTGTCCTCTAGCCCTTGATCAGCCCAAATTCTTTCTGCTGTCAATGGGAATGGGACAACGGGAGAGGATCAGGCACCTAGTGAGAAAAAAACCTGCCAGTGAAAATTAAGTCAATAAATCTCCAGGTCAGAGGCATCTGAAGACTGGCAGCAAACAAATATGGTACCTGTCTTTAAGAAGACCATGAAATCAGGTCTTGGCATCTTCTGTGTCGTTAGCTTGTTGTCTGTTTTGGGGAAGTGTCCATGCTTCACACTGTGTTGAAGGAGTTTGTGTAACAACATTTGGCAGAAAAGCATCCAATAGCCAGCACACAACATGGGTGTGTTAAAAATAGACCATGCCAAACAAACGTATAATTACCTTCCTGATTTAGTAGATGCTGCGAACCTAGCACAGCCATAACATATCTGGGATTCAGCAGGGTATTTGATATTGCGCTGCGCTAGAAACTGGATAAAAATACTAACTGGTTAAAAATATACTTGCTCGGACTATATATTATCCAGGAGCGGAGTGCTGTTGCTATTGGTGAGCTCCCCGGGGCACAGCAGGGTGCCAAGGAGGTCAGTAGTGGAGGTGACTCTTATTTCATGCCTTTAAGACCAGGCCATTCCCGGTCATCTGGGGACTTGTTCCTTCTCTCGGTCCCAGAGGGCATCAGGGAGATCTGTGGGCACCATCTGCGATGCTTGCAGCGAGAGCCGGCTGCCGGCCCCTTTTTGCAGCACCGGCAGGGATGGGGAATGGGGGTCTGGTGGCAGGGACCCCCCTACGGTGAAATGCTGGAGTATTGCAGGTGAGAAGCAGCAAAAGGGCAAAGGGAAGGATAGATCAAAAACTCCTGGCATGACCAGAGCAGGGAATGGAGACAGGGGATGAAGTGGGATTTTCCTCCAGGAAGAGAGAGCAAGGCCACCAGTTACGGGATCCTCTAAAATACACCAAGGGTGGGTGCGTTCATCAGTGCTGGTGGCCTGGCAGAAAACCTTAATTTGACTGTCAGCTTGTGATGCCAAAAGCGGAGGAAGACAGAGCCAAACTGGAGCGGAGAGGAGGAAAACTGTGGGAGCAATGAATGAACAGCAACCCAGAAGCAGATCTGGGGAAAAAAATGAGTTCAAAGAAAATTTGAAAGCTGCAGTAAAGAGTGAAATAAATACAAGTTCACATTGCTGCTCTCGGAAGCCCACAACCCCACAGCCCTGAAAGACCCATACTGAATGTTTTAATCAGTCTTGGCCCATACAATCTAAGAAATGTAGGCATAGAGATGATCAAAAGAAAAATGCTACAAGGTTTAAAAGCTGATATATAAGGAGGACTGATATTTGGTGTGCTTGCAGGCAGGAAAAGCACTTCATATTTTATTACTAACGTGTTCAAGCAATGATGCAACTGTAGGGAGGGACTTACTCATTCTTGGAAGATGACTAGATAACAGCAGTGGTCAGATGCTAGCAAAGCTTATGCCTTGCCATGAGATGGTTATATGCTTCAGTTCTCATTTCAACCCACGGAGCCTCCAACTTCAGGTCCAAAATCCTTCTTCTGCTGTTGGTGATCCTGATGTAAGCCTAAGCATAAGCTTACTCTCAGTAAGCGTAGTCCCACTGTCCATGTAACGCACAGAGACATCACGCACCCCTGGACTGCAGCATGGTGCAATCCAAGCTCCTGATTGCTCGTCTGCCAGGTCATTGAGGGTACAACCTACCGAATTACTTCAAAATCTGGACATGTTCTCATATCTCCTCCTGACAACAGACTTGTGCAAGGAGGTACCCGTCATGTGAGGAAGTGTAGGCAGATTATAACTGGGCAGACTAGGCTGAAGTCATCTATATCTTGTAACACTCTCTGTCTCTGCTTCTCCTGCTTTAGTCTAAGCTAAGAACGAAACGGTACCTCAGCGCTGGCTGATACCTATGTGTAACATCATCAGGCTGCTTTCAAAACGATCCTGATTTACTTGAAATTTCAGAGCACTATAAAAAGACACTTTGAGACTAAACACATTTGCAGAGCTCATTACAGCCAAATAATTAAATATTACTAGGATGGCAAATGCTTGCAGCCACCGGTCTGTCAGGTCCCATACCCTGCGGTGTCTGAAACGCAGCGGCTATTTCCATTTCCTTGGAACAGGAGATGATTTCATCCTTTCATACCATCTCCTGTAGCAACATCATTACATGTCAGCTTTTTGGTGGGGACCGCTGTGCACCTAATTCGTCCAGCTCACACTAGTACTGCTGATGACAATCCCTAGCACGGATCTTCCCTGAAGCTGTGTTTGCTTAACCAGTATTTAGTGAAGTCGTTGTTTCTAATTTGTCTGTCTAATCTGTGCCTAATTAGCTCCTTCTGAACCCATCATCCTGCGCACCTACTCCTGCGAAATGATCCTGGTAGGTGGAGAAATGTTGCTGTCGAAATCAAGGGAGCTATGTTGGTGCAAGTGAGCTCAGAGTTGGGCGTGATGTGGCAGTGCTGGAAATTGCTCTACTTTCAGGGGCCATGTTTTAAAACTTGGATTATAAACTGTGCTGCTGAAAAACAAGAGGATTTGTCAGTTAATTTTTTTGCATCAAGTCTAGGCTTGCACATTCAGACCAGTTATTTCTCCACGAAGAGCTCTTTCCAAGATCACATATCCCTTTTCCAATTGTGTATCTTCATTTTTCTGCAGCAAAGGGTGGGTTGGGAACATCTAGTTCCCCATATTCATGATCCAGATGAGTAATTGGCAGCTGTTCTGAACATGTGTCCTCATGCATTTATGGATATTTATGATCTTCCTTAGGAGAGAGACGAACATGTTTTGTCTCTGAGGACCCTGCTGAGTCTACTTTCTTTTTCACTTTCCTGTGGCTTTGCTCATCACCTACAGGTGGTTCATAGCCGCACAGCTGGCCAAATGGATATCGGGGTATCTCAATGTCATGCTGAAGAGAGATGCTGGAGCGTCATTTCTCCTGGAAGCAAGAACAGCAGGCTTGGCAGACCAGGGCTCTGTTTGGCAGCTCCTACGTCCCCGTGATCCTCGCAAACTCTGCCTTGTGCTTGCGGTTCATTTCCGCAGGTAATGCTGTTACACCACAACAGCCGAGCTGCTCGGGCGTCTCCAGACCTCACTTCTTGAAGGCATAAGAAAAAAGCTTTTCTTCTGCTCTGGAGTTAAGCAGGACTCCCAGAGAGGGAGTCCACAGCCTTTAACCAGAAGATGGCACAATGTAACCATTGTATGAACCTGGCTATTCTGGCATCCCATTAGAGAGCTCTCCCTAAATAAAAGAGTGGAGAGTTGCTAAGAGGAGAGCTAAACTGCCAGACATTTTCCAAGGGGCGTATGGTGGCTCTCAGGTGATCCGTTCTGCTTTGCAGATCACACATCTCTCTTCCTGGGGTCTTCTTGTGCTTCTGCAAATGCATCCAAGGTCAGCACGTGCACTCGCCTCTTCCCCCTCTCCCATATGTTTGTGTGCACGCATGGGTGAGGATATTGCATATACATCCACATGCCTGCATGATTTCCATAGGGTTACACCCACTTCCAGCAGGCCTGAATCTGGCAGGCGTGCTGGACAGCCAGCAGCCCACCTGCTTAATTATCCCCTCGGCCCACGGCAAATCTCAAACCCTCCAACAGATGCATGTGAGACCCCAAGAACTAATGTATTAGGGACCCTGAGCTGTCATCGCCGGCTCACGGTCGTGGTCCCCCTGCCTGTGTGGTGCACACCTGGGCTTGCTGGCAGCCCGGGGTCCCAGGTGCTCCCCGCGCTTGCATTCCTCTGCTCTCCTTCCTCTGAGCTTTGGGGACTTTCTGCCCGCGTTCACATGACTGCTGTGGACTCTTAGCCTGGTTGTGGCCTCTACGCCTTGTAACAAAACTGCCTGCGTTATGTTTGTACTGAAAGGGCTGGCCAGGGAATGGCTCGAGAAGGGCAACCTTGTTGAAAGGCGGTGAAGGAGACCCAGGCATCTCCACTGCCGTAGATAACTCACTTGCTCTAGAGGGGTCCCATGGCTGGTGTCACCCTGCCCTTGGGAAGACTGAAAGTGCAAAACTCCTTTTACAAATGGGAAACTGAGGCTCAGAACAAAGTATGGGACTGGGCATGCAGAAAATGAATGCAGCCAAGAGCTGGATTTCTTCCTCTGTTCCTCGAGCAGCCTTGGCTGTGGCCATAGGCAAGTGTGTAGCTTTATTGAGGCAAACACAGCTACCCCTGTTGTGCCTCTGACCAAATTCTTGGGCACATTGTATTGCTTAAGTGGTTGGGACATGTAAAGCCCTCTGCGAGTCTTGTACGAACAGGCCTGTAGGAGTGCTAAGTGTTGTGGTGCTGAGGACGGATTATTTTAAGGCAGGGCCCAATTAATGTTGTTGATGATGATGGTATGACAGGCAGTAGCTTAACAACAGATCCTAGAGACGTAGCTGCACTGGGCTGAATAAGTGAGCAAAGGCTAGAGATACAACTTTCTTCCTATAACTTTCTTCCTCTTTTAGCTCACATCTAAGTTCACCGCTGGGTATCACCATGAGACGTGTCCCAGAGGTTTTGTGTCTGTCTCCAAGGTCAGAATTGATTCCTAAGGTTTCTTCATTGCCATGAAGAATGATATTCTGATATTTTTCATTTCACTTTTGCACCCTACTCAAACACAAACCCTTTGCCTATCTAGGAAGATACAAGCCCAAGAAAACTGTGGTGGCAAAGAAAGCTTGAAAAAAAAAAATTACTTGCTTGTGTTGTCTCTTGTCTCGGTGAAATTTGCTCTTTGGTGTGCTTGATAATGTTTGCATTAAATTATCCTCCTCTGAACAGAAATTGTTGGGACTAATTTAGGTTTCAGGGCATAAATCCAACCTTAGAAGACTATAATAATGTGGCAGCTCTTTGCCATTGAATTACATGTTAAGTATCTTACAGTGGAACTGTAATTACATGCTCACTCCAAGCATTGACAAGTAAACAGGATTATAACAGTCTCTGGAACCAATGTTTGCGTGAATTCTTCAAGAGAAAAGAGACACTTGAGGACACATATGGGGTTTATTTTCTGGCTGAAAGCATATCACTGTTATTTATTATTCACACACTACTGCTATACATGGCAAAACAGAGGCTATGCAGCACTTACCAGCTAAGAGGGAGACATGGATAGGAAAAGAAGAAATGAAAGTAAATGTTGGCATTTTCAATGTATAATCATGTTTCCTTTATCTGGGAGGACGGCAATAATCAGATATTGACAGAAATTGAGGTAGCTATGGGATGCACTGGGAGCACAATGGAGAAGAGTCTGCACTGAACTGCGTGGGCCTTCCAGTGATGATCAATACCTGTCTTAGCAGATCTGGAAGACTCTATGCAGAGCTTCTTACCTGTCTTTCCTTATGCTCCCTAGCACTTCTGGGCCTTGGAGGACTTATCTGTATGTGGGATACAGCAGTGGGATCTTGCCAATGACTTTTGACCTGGCCCTGGAAATCGTATAGTTCAATTTGCATGGCAACAGATGTGAGGAGCAGGGTGGTGTCATGCTGCCTCTCATGAAGCTCAGATGGATGTCTCTGCACCACCAGGAGGCTTTAGCAGCAGAGGGATAAACCACCCATCTGTTACTCACCCACAACTGAGACTTGGCAGCATTTATTTCTCCCTTTCTCTTTGGTCTTAATGCTGGGGTCAAGAAGGGGGATGATTAGCAAAGGGTAGTTCCTATAGCATAGAACAAACATGTAGACTCCTAGACTATCTCCAGGACAAACTGGGATGAAGATATAGTTTCCTGGCAAAGCTGAGAAGTGTCTGCAAAGCTTCCCTAAACACAATACTAACTCAAGCAAGTCGATGAGAACACGTGAGGACAATGGGAGGAGAAAAGGAAGATGTTGGGAGTGCCATGTGCTCATTGTAGGTATTTGGATTAGGCACTAGAAACCAAAGCAGTGGACGACATGTCTTTATGAGATCTTCTGTCTCCAACAGGCCGAACAACAGCTCCAGGCCTAAATGCTCCTGAGCTTTGGAAAAATTTGGACTTGGAGCCAAATTCTGGGGCTGCAGCTCATCTCTGATCAGTATTTTGTCAGCCTTAGCCTACATGCTCATGTTTGCTCTTTGTGCAAACTTCTCTTGTTAGGGGGTGATGGTGTCAGCCGCTTGCCCTACACCTACAGGGATTGCATCGTTAAGAGACACATTCACACCATGTGTCCTGCACTCTGTGGTGGCATCTGGGGCTTCATGCAGACATTCTCACTTCCAGCTCACGAGAGCGGTGGCATGACTTGCTATAAACCAGGAGCCTGCATGTGATTGACATTTCAACTGACAGCTAGAAGAAAAGGGCTGGCATCTGGCTTACGCATGCTCTGTGCCGAAGCTTGGGCATGTCCTTGGTGGCAAACCCTCCTCCAGTGAAAGCCCTTCAGATACATTGCTCTGGGACCATGAGGTCTCTCCTGCAGTATGTGTGTTGCTGGCAGACTTGTTCTCACACCTTACATTACTCTTTTTTGAGATGGGAAGTGTCCACAATGAAGCACGAAGGTTTACTAGGAAGGACTGGGAGTCTGGGCTCCAGAGCTGCAGCTGACTGGGGGAGCTCAGCCAAGTGACTAAACTTGCCAGTGCATCTTGTTTCTCCATCAAATGGAGGTACTCACAGATCAGTGAAGCAGGAGGCTTCACTGAGATTTAATTTATGAATAGTAGTAAAATGCTTACAGATGCATGAGTGAACAGACTAGTGTATATCTATATGGCAACCAAAGAGCTTCTTACATGAACCTAAGAACGGATGACGGGGTATTGACTATGCTGGTGTCCTGGCGCATCCAAAGATGACCCCAGCTCCATGCAGAAAACATGCATGTAAGGCTGGGGACATTACACCATTACATATGTGGTATTTCAGCTCTCAGTTCCAAGCATCTCAATTTCCTTGTGTCTTCACCAGGTTTCCCAGAGTAAGGAGTTGTTGATTCGGCTGCCTTTCACACACCTAAGATTGTTTTAAGAACATCTTGATTAGGAAAACAAAGCTAAAATTCTAAATTATGTGGTTTATTCCTAGAAACTTTTGAGCCATGCCAGCATTCAAGTTTGTGTTTAACTCTGAAGCAATTTGGCATCTAGTTTCGTCAGGGCTATAACACCATGTTGTCCAACTTATCCAAGCACATGGTTCACTGTTCTCGTGCACAGGACCCCAGTGACCCCAGAAATCCAGTTTGAGACTCAGCTATGTTGGAGGACCACTCTGTGGGAGTTCATTAATATAATAAACTGCAACTCTGCCTTCAAAGGGACTTGTCAGAAATGGCACTAGGCTAACCTCCACTCCAGTTTGAGTTTTGTGTCACTTTTGAGTGATCCACGAGGCTTTATTCAGATCAATAAACATGTTTTAACTATTTTAGCCCCAGCACACCTCTGAGAGCTGTGCAAAAAGTAGCTACTACTAACTAAGATGTTCTCGCACATGCCATATTAGCCTTCTTGGGTTGTATCTTCAGAAGAGCATGGACCTATGTTTAACAAAAGTATTTATACAAGGATATAGATTCTAGCAATAATGTTTCTCTACTAAAAAAGAAGGGTCTTCTTATTTTCTTCTTATAGACACCAGCTCAAACACCCTCCTGTTCCACATTCTCTTGGCAAGCCATTTTTCGCGGCCAAAGCTTTGTGTTTGTGCTGAAGGATGTTGCTCTTTCCTGGCCTCCTAGGTTTTGAGCCATCCAGTCCTACTTCCTGCGCCCAAATTTCTACCAGCTCATCTTGAAGCACCTTCCAGAGGGCTTCTCGTGAGGCATAGCTTGTTATGTTGCTTGGGGATGTTGTCAACATGAGTGTGCCCTGCAACTTTGCTGGGAAAACACACTTTGGGAGTAAATCTTGCCCAGATGTAAGAAAAGAGTGACTCTAGGGCTGGTTGCCTCTCAGGGGGCTGTAAGGCTGGGCAGGAAACCTTAGCTGGTGAAAGCAAAATGGTCTGATGGACCATTGCCTTCCACTAACGCCCATCTGCCCTGTGCACTGGGATTCATAGAGCTGCGCACCCTGCCAGAGCGCACTAACCCCACCTGGAGTCACGGTCAGTGATTTGGAAATGCTGACCTGCAGTTTTAATTTTCTTTTTGCTTTTGAATCACTTCTGAAGAGAAGTGAAGAGATTCTGGTGGGCCTTTCATGCAGATGACTTCAGTGTCTGTAACCCAAGTCCTGCACCTCAGTACTGGATTACACGACGTACTCACACTTGCTCCACTTTGTTGGAAAATACGGATGAGTTTATGCACCTTGGATTATTCAGATTGATCATCCTCATAATTTTGCCTGACCTTGAAATGTATTAATTTTTTCCACAATGCCTGGCCTGGATTTCCTTGTCTAAGGCTCAGGATGTGGTATTCCTTGAAGGATTCTTTTGCACCGTATAACATTACAATATGTATAATTCCTTCTCTCCATTTATTCACTTCAAGTGCTATGCTCAAGTATGGGTGGTTGCATCCGTAATCTGGGTATCTCAATTAATAGTCACATCAGGACCCCAAAATGTTCAAAAGTTCTTATCCTTTCCATATTAGGAAATGATTTATGAAGACATTTGGGGTCTGGTTAGGAAAATGACTGTATAAAATTGAATATATTTAGCCTTTCTGCACTTGTGTGTCTGTTTTCAACTGAAATGATGATCCTTATTCCCCTGTTAGCAGAGAAGAGATAATACCTCCATAAAGCTGAGTCAACATATAACAGTACATTATATATTGTCAAAACTCTTCGCTAAAGCTCCGACACTAGAGTCACTGTAGAAATGAGGAAAAGACGATTCTGCCCCTCTGCTCTGGTGAGACCCCACCTGCAGTCCTGCGTCCAGCTCTGGAGCCCTCAGCACAGCAAAGACATGGACCTGTTGGAGCGGGTCCGGAGGAGGCCACAAAAATGATCAGAGGGCTGGAACACCTCTCCTGCGAGGAAAGGCTGAGAGAGTTGGGGTTTTTCAGCCTGGAGAAGAGAAGGGGAGACTTTATTGTGGCCTTTCAGTACTTAAAGGGGGCTTATAAGAAAGATGGGGACAAACTTTTTAGCAGGGCCTGTTGTGGCAGGACAAGGGGGAATGGTTTTAAACTAAAAGAGGGTAGATTCAGACTAGATATATGGAAGAAATGGTTTACGATGAGGATGGTGAAACACTGGCACAGGTTGCCCAGAGAGGTGGTAGATGCCCCATCCCTAGAAACATTCAAGGTCAGGCTGGACGGGGCTCTGAGCAACCTGATCTAGTTGAAGACGTCTCTGCTCATTGTAGGGGGGTTGGACTAGATGACCTTTAACGGTCCCTTCCAACCCAAACTATTCTGTGATTCTATGATATAAGAGAACTTCATTTTTGGCTCCCAGATTCACTGTCCCATTTTCCCGTGGGAAGGACTCTCATACCTTGCCAGCACAGAGACTTTCCTCCGCAGCTGATGGGAAACAAATGCCCTCGAGCCATTCACAATGTACTTTTTCTGATGCCACTGCATGAAAATGAGGATGTCAGCTCTGAAAAGCGACTCCACATACGCTTTACCCCACCTGGATATTTACTGCTCGTATATTCAGATGAGAGTTGATGTTAAAGTCTTTTCCCCTACTCTCTGCAGGCCAACCCAGCAGAGGGATGGAGACAGACCAGGATCCACCTTGGATTATACAGGTATGAACACAACCAGAATTAGACCCTGGGCTTGCAAAAAAACTTTGTTTCTTGCTTTGGTCCTGGAGAGGCGAGTGCCCTGTTTCTCTCGCAGGGCTCCTGGGGGTGCAGAGCACTGGTGAGCGGGGGGGATGCAGTGAGCTTTGTATCATCAGCTTCTCAACTTTTTGCTGGAGGTAAAACAGCCTGTGGAGGAAGACAGATCAATTGACTTCACAGCTGGGCTGATTTATGCCATTGGCTAACCATTCCCAAAGTGGGAATCTGCATGCTGAGGCTGCCAGGGAGCCTCACATCTTCCCAGCCCTCTCCTGCCTCGGGACATCGTGCTGCTGGCCCGGACAGGAGCTGCTGGCTACTCTCGTAGGATCCCCCGTGCTAGGAAAATCCCATTACTGCCTTCAAACATGTTCTTGACTTCACTGGAGCAGCATAAAAGGAAAAGGGGAGGTGAAGCTGAGGACTTGACCCGCCAGTCCAGGTTGAACTGCAGGGCTGGCAGTGAGGAAAAAAATAATATTTCTGCTGCTAAACAGATTTGGTCTGGAATCAGTGAGGAATTACCCGGAGCTAACCCGGCTTTCTCTGCACTCCTCTTAGGAAAAGGTCTGCACGTGCAGATCATTCAGAAATTGGGCTTCTTCCCCAGCGAGCCTGGCTGTTACAGAGATCTTGCCTCATTTTTTTTCTTTTAAGCTTTCCTTTTTTTTTTTTTGGTACTGTTTCTAGTGTGGATTTGTGGACACCCCCAGAGCATCCTCTGCTCCCCTCTGAGTTTTTTGGGGCTCTTTCTTGCAGAGACAAACATCCGTGTTCAGATTTTAGTGAGGGCATTATTTTCTCTTTGATTTAGCACCGCCAGGAGTTATTCCATTATACCCAGACTTGTCTATTTACTCTTTAAAGCATGTTCCTTTTATTTACTCCTTCAGAGCTGCCTGTTTAATCCAATCTCTTTTCCACTGAATTACACTAGCACAATAACACAGGCCAAACAGGTTCAGCCTGGGTCACGGGTGGCAGAGGAAGGGGCTATATTCTTGCCAGAGAATAACTCTAATATTAAAAAAAAAATAGTGTTTACTGGGACTGGTGAGTTTTATAGCTGTAAAGGGTGTTGCTATTCCCAGGCAGTATTTGCAATGGTTTTGCAGCACCTACCCCTGCAAAAACTAAGCAAATGACCTGAAAATGAGGGTGGAGTCCAGCTCGTTTTCGCAGGAAGCCTGAAGTTTGACAAAAGCCCTGGAAAATGGGTAGTGCCTGGTCAGTCGGACGTGGGACCTCTTAGAGGAGGCAGGTCCCAAATTCACAGTCGTCGCTCAGTGCCACACCAAAACCCTGGGATGACATTCAGCTGTTTGAACTCACAGTCGTGTATAACAGGAATAAAAGCACCTCGGTGAGCAGACCCTGGGGCTCAGAGCCAGCGCTGCGGTGGGGGCTGCACCTTGTATCGCTGGTATCTTTCTTCCCTCTGGCCTTGGGTTTCAAACCATGCGACAGCCGAGGACACCCTCTTATGTATTTATGGCACATTTCTGCTCTTTCACTATTGCATTACATCTGCCTTGCGTTGCAAGGTTTTTACGTTCCTCATTATTCTTTTTGAGTAGCAGATTTTTTTGTTCTTCATTATTAACATTATATCTTAATCGCTCTCTTAAGTAAACAGACACCTGCACTTTACAGAAACATGAGAAGATAAGTTCTCTGGCCCATGGAGGTTAAGTTCTTATTTATTTCTATGATATATGATTTACTCTCCAGCCATTTTACTAGGGAGATACTAGTGGGGAGAGCTACTAGGGACAGCTGCCCTGTATGTATCTGCTGCTCACCAGGACACCAGCCAGCCCTACTCTGCTCCTGTTATTTTGGAAACCTGGAGCTGTGAGTTTCGTAAAGGCTGGGTTAAGTAAGCAACAGATTTATCTTCGTCTAAAGATAAAAGTGTTTGGCAGCGAATGTTGGCAGCTCCTTGCATATTTCCAGGGCTCCTTAGCGTACTCTCTGCTCTTCCCTTCACGTGGGGATGGCTGTGGGGGTGGCTGCCCAACCGAAGGGGCTGTCTTGCAGCACCCTAGCCTAAGCAGACCTGGTGTGGTTAATATTTAACCCTGCCTGTGCCTGGGGAGGGTGGGATGGAGGCTCTGCCATGTAGTCTCTGGTGCGTCACATCCTGGTGGATTTTGTAGCCATCTTCCTTGGGCTGTGGGCAAACGGGCAGTGCTCCTCAGGTCCATCGAGATTTGTCCTCCTGGTGTGAGTGGCCTCCCCCCCAGCCTTGCCCTGCGCCCGCAGCCGCCCTGCCAGCGCTGCTGGATGAAGCCATGGGCACGGCACCAGGACAAGGAGAGTTTGATGAACATTTGAGCAGCCGAAGGTCCGAGAGGTCCCCCCTGTTAGCTCAGGGGAAGCCTCTCCAGAGCTACCTCCCTCGTTGCAGCCCCCATGCCCGTGGGAACCCATCTCCGGAGGCAGCCGATTTCCTCGGGCAGCTCATCGCCGGCACAAGTAACACCAAGGCTGAGCCTTCGG
>NW_009206213.1:0-6406 GCF_000690835.1 Fulmarus glacialis | reverse complement strand
TGCACGAGTTGAGAGCCGTGCACAAGCCAGCACCCTGCCTGCGGCATTCGCTTCAGGAAAAATGCATCTCCAAGAGGAATGTGCTAGAGGGAAAGCATTGAGGGAATGGATGCATCTTCCCTGCAAACCCTATTGCTGTACCAGAGCAGCCCGACTTGGCTGGATCTGCACTTGGGGGAATCAAGGAGAGTTTCTTAGCAAACCCTGGGCAAAACGAAGCTCCTGCCAGTCCGGGCAGAATGGAGCAAGAGGCTCCCCAGCACCCAGCGCTCCTCTGCAAAGGCACAGCGTGGTGCTGAGCTCCCTCTGCCACGTTTGGGAGACAAATCCTCACCCACTGATGGCTGACCCGATCCTGCTGCTCGCTGGGGAGAGGGCAGCAATGTCCTCCCACCCCATTTCTCGGCAAGCATCCCATTCCAGCCTTTCCTATTATTTTTATCTGCATACAGATAGAGAAAAAGAAAAGAGGTTTCCTACGAGGATTGTTTCCGTATGGTTTTACACTTAAGAGTAAACAAGGCATAGCCGTCGACTGTATAGTTAACATATTTTTGGTGGTGTTCCCATCCAGAAAATGCAGCTGCATTATATTCCTGATAAAGTGGAACTAATGTTCAGCTTCAGCAAGAATGTTAATAAATGAAAGACATTTCAAACAACACTGATTGAAGCAAAGTGTCATTCCCCCCCACCCCCCAAAAGGCTTTATTTTCTTCCCAAGAGTTGCAAAAACTCCGATGCCTGACCTGGAAATCAGCAAATTTCTGCTCCTGGTTACACCTCGGTGAATCTGAAATGGCTTTATTGGTTTGTCCGGAGCGGCACCCCGGTCACTGAGCGCAGGGGCTGTGCTCTTGCTTGCACCCTTGCTTGATTACAGGTTCTCCCTTCAGATGATCTGGTTTCTCTTCGTTATGGAGATCCAGCCAGAAAGGGAGAGGTTGTGCTAGTACCACCTAAACTCAGCCAGTGCCCCTGACACGATGCGTGTGGCTATTGCCTAATATCCTATTGCTGACAATTAAAACACAAACATATAGTCATATTTTTGGATGAAACTGTACAAACATTTCAAAACAGTTTATGCATGCAGATTTGTATGTTATCAGAGAGCACCACACAAGCACATGGAATTTATGGAAAATGCTGAGAGATTTGAAAGGAAATCGTTTGGGAAGTTGTCTTATTTTTGTGAACATAAATCCCCAAACAGTTTCCCTTAACATTCCTCACGTCTGTGCAGCAATTAATACTTGACATTTCTGTTTTTCACTTTGTCTGTTGATCTTGGGCTTTTTTTTTCCTGGTTATTTTTTGCATCTCCCCTTTCATGTTTGCTTCATCTGTTTGCTAAACCCAGCATCGATGTGTACAGACAAACTTCCTTGCACAGTAAGATGATGTGAGGGAGCAGTGAGAGGAGATTTAGGCCTTCAAAACCGTGCTCACCTCCCCAAATGAGATGTTTAGATTCAGGGATGCATATTCGGAGTCTTCAGCTCAGACTACCTGGACTGAATAGTTGCTGCACAGATGAGTCTGTTGGCTTGATCAGGTTTTTTTCTCACTTACAACGATTCCAATGGCTCCAGTGGGATTATTCTTGTACTAGCCAGATGTAAAAGGAAAGCAAAATCAAATCCTTCATACATCAGTGTCAGACTGACTCCAAGAAACCAGTGTTGAGTGATATAAAGGATAAGGGGCCTGAGGAAGGACGTGTTTATGGAGAACATTTGGAAACTTTAACTACTTGTAGTCTGAGCAAACGCTGAGTAAGGGAACTGCAAACATTTAAAAGTGGAAAAAAGTACAGAGCATAAGCAAATTGCTTGAGGTGATGCAAAGGGGTGTGAGAAAGAAGAATGAGATACAATTAAAGAAAGCAGAAGCAGTATAGTTCTTTCAAACTAACGGCAACCTCATCTGCCATAAGCTTTTCATACTATATTCCTCATCCGGATATCTGAGCACCTTCTGGGAGTGTGGAAACGGTGTGCTGAGCGTCATATGTGGTTTATTCCTGCTATAGCCGTCGTGGTGGTGTGGTCGTTGGGTGGAAGGGAAGCAAATTTTGTTGGGAGAGGTAATATCTTTTCTTAGATCTACTGAGAGAAGTCAGAGAAAAAGCAGACGAGGTCTGGGACTTGTGCGTCCAAAACCTTCTCTGTGTTCTTCCATCTGTATTGCTTGATCTAAACCCCTTCCTTTCCTGCAAGGAAGGAGAATTTTGCATGGATTGTAGTGTTTTATTATACTGTGACCTTTGTATACAGATTTTTGGAGCAGGGAAGGCTGTCTGAAGCTCTCACCCGGGGAATATTGGTCTGTACTTCCCGGGGCTGCCCTGGGATGTTCTGGCTCTCCTGCACAAGCGAGCTTTGCCTTCGAGAGGAGAGTTCAGCTTAGCCTGGAGAGAGAAGTTGTCCTCTGCTATAATCCATCTTGGAGACCTGAACTAAGCTGCTGAGCAGTGTGTCCTAGCCGCCGAGACCTTGAACTTCATTTGGCAGCCCCTGGGAAGGCAGCGTGAGGGACTCGCGCTGCCGATGAGATGCGTCCTCCGGGGCTGGGCTGGCTGGCGTTCCCCGAGCGCTGCCGTTACCCTGCTCAGGGCTGTCACGTTTCCCCAGTGCCAGAGAGCGCTGACACAGCGTGCCTAACCTGGCCAAGAGAGATTGGGTCTCCCGGCCAACTGGGGATGGTGGAAAGCATTTCCTGCAGATGCCATCATGTGCAAATTTAGCATCAATGAGAAATCCAAGCGCATTCCCCAGGCACAGTGAGACTGGGCAGCGTGTGCGACCGGTCCTCAGGAGAGCGGCTGGGAACCCTCTCCTGGTGGTCTTCAGAACAAGACAGAGAGCACAAGGCAGCAGAGGGATAATTTGTGCCTGCAAAAAGCCTCGAAAGTCCCGATGCAAGGACCATGGGGCAGTGGGACCTCCCAGCATCCCACACAGGACCCAAGGTTTGGTTGACAGGACATTTAACCCCATTACCATCTTTTCTTCTCTGCCTGACAATGGCGTTCATGCTTCATGTATAAAAGTTAACCTTATGCATACGATGAACCATTTGTTTCTTTGCAACGCTGCTTAGAGCAAAGCATAGTCTAAGGGAATAAGTGAATACGTGGGGAGAAGAAATGTCATTTTTTATTAAGAAAAAACCACAGATTTCAGGACTGTGTCACGCTGGTTCATCTTTCCATCTGCCCATACCTGATACTCTCTGAGTATTACCTAGGTTATAGCTAGCTCTCAATTACCACAGAGAGGGGAGATGGTGATTCAGCTCTCATAAAACACTGTTTTCTCTGAAAAACACAGTTTCAGCCTTAACTATAGACCCAAACGGATCAGCACAGTGACTCTGGGGGAGCACAAATGGAAAGGTGTGTGTTGTGCTCCTTGCCTGCCCGGTTGTGACATTTTCTGTGCTGTCTCGTCACACGCCAAGTGCTTTATCAGAACTGATCCACCCAGGGGATCATTAATCACGTTACTTACCTTTCCCCGTGTCCAGAGCGATCCCCTCAGCCTGGCATCCTAGATGGATGGTCGGGCTCAGGCCGCGCGGCTGCTCCCCCCGTAACTCGAGGAGGGCTGCACAAACGGGGCGGCGGGCGGAGGGAATGCGCCTAATCCTGGCCGTGCCCTTCCATCACCTTCACGTGCTCCGTCAGCTGCGCCCAGCCGTCCGGTCCCGCACACCCTCCGCCCCGGTGGCATGTCCCTGTGGACCCGTGCCATGGGGCCTCGTGCTCCTGCAAGGCACCGTTGCCAGCCCAAGCTGCTTGGATGGCCCAAGGCTCCTGGGGTGCTCGGTGTGATGGGGAAATTCAATCGCGTGGCTACCACCTGCAGTTTGAGAAAATCATTGAAGCAGGTTAGGAATTACAGCCCGGCGGTGCTGTGTCTCCCACATCATCTGTAGGGGAAAAGAAAAGGCAAAACGACCAAGATGGAAGGGAGAAAATGGGGAGAAATGGAGTTCTGTGATGATGGAGGTGAACAGCTCCTGGGAGGAAAGCTGGAAAAAGGCCAAGCCGTGGTTTCAGAGACATGAGGAAAGTCGTTCTGGGGATGGACGTTCACTAGACCATCACAGCTCTGCAAAATCTGGAAAGCCATGGTCTGGAAACAGGGCTTTGGGGACAACTGGGATACAAATGGACTGTTAGGCTGCTTCTCAGGCCACGTACTTCGTTGCTTAGCATTCGGTTTTGTTTGTCAGCTCCAGAAAGCTGTTTTCCCACAGCCTTGTCTCAGGACCATGGGGTGCAGGAGCAAACTGGGGCTGTTGACTTTCAGACTACTCAATCATCCTGCAAATTACAGCCAGCCCAGAAAAAACACAGCTCTGCTTGTTTCCTTATTTAGGTAGAAGTGTTGGGAAAACAGCATGAGATTTTGTTTCTGATAAACTAGGAGCTGTTTCAGGAATATTAATTATTTTTGTTTTATCAATGTTTTACATTTATTCCTCCACTGCGGTATTGGGAATGAGATGGATGAAGTCTACAGCACGGTTTCAGACTGTCTTTCAGGCACTCCCAAGCCCCTGCAAAAAAATAATAATTGTGCTGATCTTTTGGAGTCAATAGGGGTTCTTTTCTGGTTATTTTAGCCTGGGGTATGGAAGCTGTGGGCTCCGTTCCCTACCCCATGTAATCCCTTTGCCACATCACTTGGAGTCAGATTCTTAAAAAGCTTCTCGATGCCTAAAGACAGAGGCTTAAGGGGGATCTGAAGGTGTTCAGGCTTTTGAAAATCTTGTGTACCACCTCTGTAATCCTCCATCTCCCAGAACTTCCCACTGGTGAAAGGCTGCAGGAGGGATTTTGCTGCTTTATAGGTGTATTGGGAGGAGAAGTGCCCACAGTCTGGGAGATGTTGGAGCCTACAAAGGCACACGTGGGATTTTTCAGTAAGGAAGTGAAGATGGAAGGACTGGATCCAGCAGAGGATTTTTATCTGCTATGTCCAACCTGAGCTGGATGCTTGATGCTGGGCTTGGGCACAGCCTGGGTTGGAAGAAGGTCTCTTCTTCCAGACCGGAGCTGATTCAGGCCCAGACAGAGTTCACCCGAGTCTCTAGACAGTCTGTGATGAGAAATTAAACCTCGGTCTCGGTGCATGACCCAGAAAAACAAGACGAGGAGTAGGAGCTTTTCAGTCAGGCCCCTCTAACCTGGTGGGAAACCCACCCATGACGAGCCGGTGTCCCACATCTGAGCCAGAACTGAGGCTGCTTTGGACTTAAGTCTGCACAGGAACAGAGGGCGTGTAAATAGTTTGGGGGCTGGGTCAGCTGGATGGTGATGTCCTTGGGACAAAGACCTTGACTCCTTTGTGGTGAAATGGCTGGGAAACATTACAAGGAGGTGTTTTACACATCGTCCCTCGAGAGGCAGCGTGCGGTTGAACTCTCATTCTGGTGCAAGTTGGAGTGATTTTATCAGAATCCATGGCATGAATATGACCATGTAGGTCAAGTCCTGAAGGTTTGCCTCAGTCAACACTGTCTTTGAAGTCAATGAGGCTGAAGTTATTGCCTGATAGGAGGAGTAGTCCATCTGGGATTTCTCAGATGAATGAACTTTAATAATAAAAATGATGATATAAATATGTAAAATATAAAAAGAGTATTGTCAGCCGCTTTGTTTGTTTCTGGTTCAGGGGGTTTATATGTTTAGTCTTGAATGTTTTTCACATTGATTTTGTGTATCAAGATTTAATGCTGTCAGGAACCACTGAGCAAAAATATTTAGTAGTAATAATAATAGAGGGTGTGATTTCATAATCCTAACAAAACAGACGAGATGGATGTTCAAACTACTTCTTGGCTTGGGTTTAGGGGTTCTCCTGGTGCCTATTACATTGAATTAGTATTGAGACATCAAGGAGGCCTTCATGCTGGAGCATATCAAATAAGAGATCTAATAAACAATAACATCTACAGTAACATTGTTTCTCTCCAGATATAAAAGTATAGCTGTTGAGGCAGCTTTTTTTCTTGTCATTTGTTTAGTCTGTTTGGTGAATTCTGCCAGGTTGATTTTCATCCTGTGCAGAGAGTAATTTGCTGTAAGAGCAGATGCATCAGCTGAGTCTTATTTGAAAGTAAATAATAAATAATTGTAACAGTTAATCTAAGGAACAGACATCTCCACAGTTTATTTTCCAGTTGGTTTAGTTTAGTTCAGTCCAGTCTCTTTCTGGCATGATCTGCATCCAAGCCGAGAGATTCAGAACGTCGTAGCCGCCCCCAGTCTCTCCCTCCCTGCCTCCACGGTGGGTTTCCACAGGCGGGGCTCTCTCCTTGCCTTGGGAAGAGGGGTGGTTTGGCAGGGACGGATTGTGGGGTGCATGGGGGGGGGGCTGCGGGGTGCACGGAG
>NW_009206212.1:0-54571 GCF_000690835.1 Fulmarus glacialis | reverse complement strand
GCCTCGCAGGGGCCGCCCCTGCAGGCCCCACCACCAAGCTGGGCACCTGCACCTGGTACATAAGCTTGCAGCAGTAGTCAAATATTTACATGACTGTTACGAGGTTTATAGAGTGGGACCTGTAGTGCTGGCAAAGACAGCAAAATCTAAGTTCTTGTTAGGACACCTGGCTGTCACTGCATTATGCGCTTGTCTCAATACTTTGACATTTTGTCCTCTCAGTCCCCACCGATTATAAATGGCTGTCACCTCCACAGAGTAAGTCACACAAAAAACAACTTCGAGCAAGTTTCTCTGTATGATTTTCATTTCATTGGCGAATGAAAAAAAAACATCCAGACTGTAATGCTAAAATTACTAGCTCTTATGGAATTTAATTACAGTATTGTAAGAAGAGATTTGTGCTCACTCTTTCACTCAGAGTTTATTATTAGTTGATTTTATTGTTTGGCAGCACTGCAGTGCGGTCCAACTCAATCTGTTGTGAAGACATAATATCAGCCATTAAATAAGAATAGGAATGTTTCCATCAAATGGTGCAGCAAAGCGGTAGCACAAATAATGAGGTTACAGACTTCCAGATCCTGCCTTTGTGGCACATCATCCCCTGCCAGTCTTGGGCAAACAGGCCAAGGGCAGGAAGGGATGACAGTTCTCATAGGAACAGTCGTTTGCCCATAGGCATTAAACCTTCATCAATCCTAGCTAAAATGTATGTCCTGAAACTTGAAATGGATTTATATCTTTTATATTCTCATTACTTCTTTGTGCCTATGCATTTTTTTTTTAACTTTTTTAGACAATCACAGTATTTAGAGTTAATTCTTAAGATTATGAGTACTTTTGGTCTTAAAGATCCTTTTTGGTATATATTTTCATATTTTTAATGTAGGCTATTCTTTTTTATTAATTTTGAATATTTTCTTTGACTTTTCCTTGAGAGGTTTCCTTCCCAAATTACATGCCGCTAGAGGACAGTGATTGTCCTTTAGCTCATATATTTTCTGTGTCTCTTTTCTTTATCTTCTTGAAGTACAGACGAGTTTATAGAATGAGTGTGAAATGCCTCAGATCTGGTAACTGTTAGATGTGGTTTACCTCCTGATGTGAATGCAAGGAGGCAGACATCTGCTTACCTAAATGATACATTGGAAAATGTAATGCAATCAATAGAAAAAAAACCACAGTAAGCATGTAAAGGATAGATCTCTGTGGTAGCTGAGGTAGCCTGCCGAAAAAGTATTAGTCTCAAGCAGATGTTCTTTGTGCATTGATTTAAATATAGTCTCAAAAATTTCTTTGTATTACCTGGGACATGCATGCACTTAATTGATACCACATACTTTTTGTGCCAGTTATTTTCCTTAATATGAAACGGCTTTTTGTTGCACGTTTGTACCTTGCAAACCTATTTAGCTACTTCAGCTAACAAGGAATATTAGAAGTAAAAACATTTCTTTCCTATCATCTCATCTAAACATGTTTATAGTCTCTCTTAAATACCCAATTGAACCATGGAATTAGCAGAACACAATACCAACAAAATAAACATCAGAAAATAACTGGCTCCACAGTTGAGAAAGATGCTCTGATTTGAGGTCACTGGAGCATATAACAAAGTCCAGCCAGTATGTGAGCAGTCCTGTCCTGCTAGAAGACAGCATGTTATTTATTAGTTGCATTACACCATACCACTGTATAAAGAGTGATACACGATCTTTACCTTTGTTTGCAAGGATTTGTATTTTACTCTAAAGCAACTGGCATTGGTACTTAACAGTCAGAAAGACTGTGTACACTTAAGATACTTAAAAGCTCTGCAAGGACAGGAATATCAGCACCAGCACTACTTGGAAATTATTTTTGACCTGGAACCTTACCTCTGAAGTGAGTGTCTCTCTTAATGCAGGTACGAATGAAGGATCAAGGCCCTTGAGTTTCTTCAACAGTAATGCTTTGCTTGTAAATTAAGATTAAAACAGGGATGGGGGAAGGCAGGGAGAACTCAGAGAGGCACTTTGGCACCTACAGGAGGGTCCATGAAAGAGGCTCGTCAAACCTAAAAGTCATTCTGATGAGTCTCTAGCACAGGCACTGCAACAGCAAATCCATCATCACTAAGTTAAGTACTATGTTCAGACTTCAGGAACTGTTAGAAATGTATTGATCTCAGTAACAAAAATCCTTCTCCTTACTACTTCTTGAGTTTTATGTTTATGACATGTTACGTGATTGTGACCAACTGAAGAAGTTGCCTAACCTGGCGAAAACCACAAGTTTCTTATGTCTGTTGTGCCAATAAGTTCTCTTTTAATATTTTTTGATGAGTGAGACTACCTTGGATTTTTTTTAACATCCAGCAATGCTGCCTTTTAGTGTCTTTGCCCAAGATGAGATAGTAAGTTACCTCCAAATAAAGAGATATCCGAGTATGCTTCCTAATACCAACAGTCCAGTTTTTTTACAGTTAATTAATTAGAAGGATGAAAACAGAGAGCATCTCAGGATTCTAGCTTTTGTCAAACCAGTTGTATCCAATATAAGTTGAGTAGACTCTTCACCTGGATGCATTTTGTATGATTCAAAATGCCTGGCTTAGATTTACAGGTGCCACCATGGAGTTCAAAAGCTTGGTGTTACAGTACTCATTTTAGAAATACTTTGGTTCTTTTTATCAACAATAGGACCATTAGAAAGTATGTAAAGTATAAGCCTGTGTCTCTATGCAAAAATCACCCTTCTCCAAGCTTAAGTCAGTGTAATCATCGTCAGCCAGTTCTTTGGATTTGAACTTTGGTGTCTTCTTCAAGGCTGAGTGAAAATGAGCATGTGAAAAAAAATCGTCATTTTGGGGCTTTTTGTTTCTCTTGATTTCATTCTTTCTAACATCAGTACTAGTAAAATATTAAGTTGTATTTGAATACAAAATGAAAAGAACAATAATAGAACTATAGAAAATGTGTTTCATTGGCTTTCTGTAAATAAGAGGTCTTCAGTCAAGATGTTCCGAGCTCTGCTAGCATGTGAAGAAGTGTGACAGCTCTTGCGACACTGTCTTTCATCTACAACATAGCTGTCACAATTAATTCTTGCACCAGTTCCTTGATCTCACTCAGAAAGACAGCATTCATTTTGTTAAATGCTGAAGTAGGTTTCTGTGTGTGGAAAGACAACACAGGATACATTTTAATAACCTGAATATTCAAAATAAGTTATTACTCACTATCATGCTGAGCTGTCATATCAGATTTAACATGTTAGATGAAAAGGTAGTACATTAGTCACCTTTCATACTACAAATACCTATTATTTCTAGTTGGCAAGTGATAAACACTGAACCACATTCTGCCAGCTCTGCTTAGAATAAACACAGAAGCTAATGCTACTGAGATCTGATGTCTTACCCTTCTTGCATGCTTTCTAGAAATGATTACTTTCTTCCTTTCATCTCATTCTTCATTTTCTTAAGAAAATTGCAAATGAGACATAACATTTACAAGAAAATGTATTTGACATAAGCTAATGAATCAGCAAAATAAACGTGCATAGTTCTGCAGTGCTATTAAGAGTCTGAATTTAATGATCACCCCACCACTCCAATTCTGCTTCCAGGAGTTCCCAAAATTTTCAGCAGTACTGAACTGCTGCAGTTGTACTGTCTACGGACTGGATTTAGACTGCTCAAAAGTGAAATTAAGTTCAGCAAATCTGTTAATTCACATAGAGAATTACTGATCAACAATGTATTCTCTCTGTTTTCCAAGGAATTTCTACTCAATGGTTTAAAGATTTTTAGTGAGAATCAGGGTTTTGCCACAAATTTTCCTTTCAGGAGCCTCATTGGCTTAACCTATGTAGGCTGCTCTCTCTGCTATTAGAAAGACCTTCATCTATTTAACAAACCAGGTGGGCATGACAGATGTACCAAATAAACAGTGGTCCTTCCCCTCCAGAACTCAGAGCTGTGCATTAAACAGCCTGTCAAGAAATGCATCACTGAGTTGTAGTGTGCTTCTGTTTTACAAGTGGAAATAACTATCTACAACTTCATTTTTGAAGTTGCAGTCTAACAACACTCACATTTTTCTTCAGGTCAGAGCCAGCAGTATCTGTAATTTTTGCAATAGCAGCTGGAAGAATGGAATCTCTGTATTGATTAATCACACTGGCTGAATGATACATTGTTTCCTGAAATTTATTTTATTCTCTGGAACTTTTCTTAGTGATAAACTTGCCCAGAGAACATAATTACTTTTTTTTAAATGGAAGCAGAAAAATAGCTTTTTAAAGAAACGTAGGAAATCAGTCCAATTAGTTCCTCCTTGCTAAAATACGTTAGCAAAGTCAGGTGATATTGATCATAAATCTTGTAAGCAAAAGAAATTTAGACTTATTGCAAGGAATTTTGGTACAGAAGTTACACAAGTCTGTTCAAAAGTGTATAGGTACTTGGAAAACAATAAAGCAGTCCTCAGCAATAAATGCAGTTCTCAGCATGGACATTGCTAAGTGATCTCAGCAATTCTGTACTGTAATTTTTTCAATTATTACTTTAAAAAAATTCAGAAAGTTCAAATTTAACAACTGGAAGCGTTGATGTTAAAGTAGAAAAGTCTGAGAAATCTCCATCATTTGATGCCAACATTTGTGTATTTAGATATTGGGATTCAACAGAGATTTTCTGTGTGAATCTTAATTTTATCTTCAGAATTAACATAACACAAGTTGTTTGTTTGTGCAGAGGAAACCATCAATTTACGTTGCTTAGCACTAGAAAAACATGAAAGCATCTTTTTTATGACATTGGTTTGCATCTGTTACTGAGCCATGTTTTTTAAAGTTCTGAAATTGAAAATGGGGTCTGCTAGAGCTTGTTGAATCCAGTGGAGTTCAAGAGCCAGGGGAGTGCTCCTTCCTGGTCCACTGGAGCCCAGTTTGATGGAATTAAAGACCCAGGGGATTCTCCTGTCCCACTCCCATCGACTGGAGGCTGTCAGTATGGTGTCCCAGGTACAACCAGTAGTGAGGCTGAGCATGTATTCCCAATAGGCACACAGGCATGTACTGTACACACAGGACCCACCACACAGATATGCAGAGAGCAGCTCTTTTACCAGCACCCACATAAAAGCAAGCAGCAGTCGTGTAAATATGAACAACACTGGTGGTCTAGTTCCTCCTTTCTGGCTGATCAGGACTGAAGTTTGCCAGTGGAATATACGCACACCCTGACTGTCATCGTCCACAGGCACACTTGCATTTGTGGGTCACTCAGTATGGACTTTTAAGTCGATACAATATCCATGCCCAGCCTCTGCCCCCCTTACACAGTGACTGGCTCAAACCTTGGGTCTCTCCAAATGTAGATCACCTACTTACCAGCCAGTCCAGCTTGAAGTTTCCTAATGGTTATGTACACACTCCCACACACACCCCATGAGTCTCTCCAAGGGCTGGTCTGAGACACTTCAGTTGCTGGCACCCAGGCCCTCCGTTGCCTCAGACATGCGAGCGAGCTCTCTCCAGTGGCTGGCACCCGTCCTGTGCTACTTGCTATCTAGTCCAGCATGAAGTTTGCTAACATTTGCACACATGCAGGCTTGGAATAAGGACTGCACTTACACAGAAGATGGTTAGAGATAGGTTTTAATAAGAATATGCAATAGTCTCATTTAGACAAGCGTTTACATGCAGCCATTTCCTTTCATCCCCTCTTCTCCATTTACCTATGCGTGTTCCTCCCTGATCCACATTTGTCCCGTCCCCTAAACATCCTGTAAGTTTTCCACATACCCACAATGCCCTTAAAACATGCCATAATGTTACATGCCAAATTTTACGCCATCCGAAGTTTCTCTCTGCTCCATTGCAAAATTATCTGCCCCGTGCCAGCATACTATCCTTTTAGGCTGTAATCGCCCTTAGTCTGCAGGGCATCCTGGAAAGGGAGTCTTTTTCAATGAGGCTTCTTGGTAGGTTTCCTATCAGAAACTGTGGCTGAAACGGTCTCCTTCGATGGTCTTAGGAGCAGCAGATTCAGTGGCTTCTGTTCTTCACTGATTAGGTTACTTTGGTTCCACCATCTATCATTGTCCTTTTGATCATCACCAGGTCTTCGTGTTTAAATTGATTAGCCTTTAGTCAGATAACCTAAAAACAGTAAAATTCATAACAAAATGTATCTGGTTTAGGCCAGATAATTAGCTTCTTTTCTTGGAATTTCTTATCCTAAAGACTTTCCTTAAACTGTGTAGCTCCCTGTAACATAATTCAGAAAGGAGAACATGATGTACTGCTTTATCTATATAATTTCTTATCCACTTTATATTCCTCATACTTTCTCAGTGTTTCTGCCTAGTTTTGTCCCTAATCCAACTTAAACTATTCCAGCTACTTCTAAACTTCCAAGAAAATCACAGAACAATGTAGTCTTCAGGATAAGAAATTCCAAGAAAAGAAGCTAATGATGAAAATAAATTATCTGGCCTAAATCAGATACATTTTATTATGAATTTTACTGTTGTGGTAAAGCTCCAGATGTGCTGTAACAAAGGCAAAGAGTAATTTAAGGCATGATTTCCTGACTGGTTTGATTTGCCATAAATCCAAGCTCCCTGACTCATCAGTTTTTAGGCAGACTAGACAGATGAACGATCATTTTCACACAGATCCATTCCCCGCATCCAGTTGAACACTCTCTTTCTGTAGCAACAGCAGCAATCTAGGCTTTCTGCTTTTTACTTTATTAAAGTGGCAAGGATGAGAAAACTTTTCTAAAATCTACATGTGGATTCAAATTATGTTGAAATTTGCTATGTACTTAGGGGTGGACAACAAGGTTTGGAAGTTCAAAAAGGCATTTGAGCAGGAGTTTCTTGCTCAAAAATGCACGTCCCTTGAGTTCATGTGGGGTTTTTTTAATGTCCATCCTTGAGATTCTGGTTATTGTTTTGACCTTGCTGAAACTGACTTCATTCACGCAGAATCTGTCCAATCCAGTATGCAAAACTCCCTGTCATAAAAGGAAACAATATGTAAAAAAGTTGTAGATACACAGTGGACTTGTCCAAATAGTGTGTAATTGGGAGGGAAATAGTTATGTGCAGTATGACAAAGACCTTCATGTAAACTACATCACATGTGTTGGGTAATAGTGTAATTTAGCGTGATGTGCTGTAGCTATTGAACCTGAACTAATAGATAAGTGCTGTGCTGTAAGTTAAGTCCTATATTTGGTAGTTTTTAATGCTTGAGTTCTCATTTCAGAGAATTCCTGTGCTTGTGTCTCTGCTGATTGCTGTCGCTGGGGTGAAAACAATATGTAAAGTGATCTCTGATATTATTAAGTAAATAGAGAAAATGAGTTGATAAAAAGAGAATGCTTTTGTGGGACTGTCATGTTCCTTAACTTTTCATTGCCTTTTTTACAGAGGTTTCAGTATAGCTGAAATTGACATTTGGAAAGGGCACAAGATGCTTCTAAGCAACCTTACCTCCTCATTGCTAAGGTTTTGGGAAAATTAATATTTATTGGATGTGCCCCAAATTGTCGTTTATTCTGTGTGAGCATCTTGTGCCTCTAGGCACTATGCATGTATGAATGGAGGCTATTGCTATGTGTTCTTGGAAGCAGAGTTTTTTATTGTTAATTTTTGCCACTGCATAAGAAAAATTTCTATTCACTAAATACTCTTTGTGTCAAATTGTAAGTCTGATTGTTGTATGAAATGCTTATTTGTTTTCTAAATAGTTTTAGGGAAGGTTGATTTGCTTTGATGAGTTACCTTTTACTTAAAATGAATTATCAAACAAGTGTCCAAACAAATGAAAGAAAAACCCAGAAACCCCACTATTTTGTAGACTGCCAGGCATATATCTATGTATACAGCCTTTATCCTGCGTGAGGAGACCTCTGCCTGTCAAAGAATTTGCATAATCATTATTTATGTTTTGAAGTTTCCAGAGGCTACTAAATATTGCTCTTTTAATTGAGGTGGGGGAGGTCAGTTTGTTTGCTTGTTTTTTACTGATATTAGAGGTAATGACACCACTGTCAACTCTGTATTTGCTATTATTAGCAATATATATTGAATTATTAATAAGGTACTTGCAAATTATAATTATTTAACACAATTAATATTATGGCAGGTATTTTAACTAAATTTGCATTTAGTCTCATGTATAATCATGATCTGTAACCCTTATGAGAATATAATAGTTGAATACTTCTGTACAATGTCTCAAGATTAATGCTGCCCTCAATCTTGAGCCTTCTTAATTCTACCCTTGTTTATAGTATTTAAATATACTAAAGCTATTTTTGTTTTATCTTTTTTAACTCTTTGCACTTAGCAATGTAGCAAGAAAGCATCAGCTTCATTGTTGTGGATCCTGAAATCATCTGGAATAATTGCAAACCGTCCTTGGCCACGGATCACTCTTACATTGACAACCACTGCTATAATATTAACTATGGCTGTATTCAACATGGTAAGGGAAAAAGGGGTAATTTTTCTTGGTTTTTTTGTTCTTTTAAGATCTTTTTTTTTGTTCAGTATTTCTTTAGATGTCGAATTTATGGCCTATGGTTATGCCAGGAACCTACATGATAATGATTGCCAGAGACAGAAATGTAAAGCAGAGCAAGAGAAAACATACTGTATAATGGGGACCTCTGCAAACAGGATGCTCAGTAAGAGCTCGGATCTTGGCTAAATTTATTAAAGACAAATGTAATTTATAAGGAATAGAAGATAGTTTGAATTGTTCAAATCCCTTGCTCATCTATGCATTGCTTAGAAAAACAGAGTATTGTTCAAAAAAGGAAGTATCTCCTCATAGGATGCGTGGAAGACTTTGTGCAAAACGAACTAAGCTTTATTCAGATTTGTGATGCTCCTCTGCTGATCACAAAATTATCATAATGTATACATTATTGAATTTCACATGCTTGTCTTTTTTTTTATTGAAAAAGAAAAAAAATTCAAAGTTACATCAAAACTTCAAAAGTACTGAACTACAAGTTTGTTAAGGCTTACCTCTACTCTAGGAATTTCCACCTGTGCTTTTCTTTTCTCTTCTAATAGGGAAAATCCATGTAATTCTGTTATTCTTTTGTAACTATAGCAAATACAGAATAGATCTGTCATTAGTCTGCATAACATCTGAATCTTAATGTCCTCATTTATGCTGAAGGATGTGTTGTCTAATGGGGTGAGCAGTATATGGGATCAAAAAACTTCCTTTTTTTGTCCTGTTTTTTGCTGAGTCTGGTTCTATTTGTAAACCTGTGAAAGTGTTCCAGCTCAGTTCTGTATCTGCAAAATGGGAAGTGTAATATTTCTTTAGGTAATGTTTTCATTACAACATTAATGCATAGATATTAGTTACATTTCAAGTGAGTGAGATTTGAATTTCAGTACTTTTGAAATTGCAACTTTAGCGCTTCCTTGAGTTGCTGGAACTTTTGTTACTTGAGGTTCATAAAGGAGTTAAAGTTTGATAATACCTACACTGTTTTATTTTGTTTTCCCACAGCATTTCAGGGGACCCTTAGTCAATCATTTGTTACAGAAAGTACTAAACTTGTCAGGATAATGTAATGATGTAATGTGGGCTTTTAAATGTGAACACCTGAAATTTCTGGTAGAACCTTCTCTCCATTTTTTCTATTAAATGATCCTAGTCTTGTTTTTATTGGTTTTCTTTTCAGTAAAGTAGATATTTTCCTTTCTTTCTCCTGCTTTTTTAAGGAGAAGAGATAGACTCAAAAATCATTCCGTGTTCAAGAATTTAAAATTCAGCTAATTGAATTTGGTGTTTAAGGCTGGTAGAGGAAAAACTCAAAGAAGTAGTGGAAAATGAGAAAATAAGCTCACTTTTTAGCAGTGAAGGCAGTTAGCAATGGGAACAAATTATTTTGAAAAGTTGTTGATTCTCCATCACTTCTTGTTCTCAGATGAAGACTATATGCCTTTATGAAGGATAACCTTCAGCCAAGCAAAAGTTATTTGGCGTACTACAGGACAAAACCCAGAGATGGACTAGCTTGTAAAATGTCAGATTAGGCTTTCTCTTATTTTGAACTATATAAATGTATAAGATGAAATGAAATAACCTACTTGGGTTTAAAGTATACTTTGAGTTAGAGGTCATGTAACCATATGGTTAGTTATTAAGCTAAAAAGTTTAAAAGAAGATATGATCAGCAACTTTTTTTTCCTTAGACTGAAGTTCTACTATTGTGTACAGCCCACTTCAAATTTGGCCTTCAACTAGTAAAAGAGATTTTAGCAAAAAAGCATTTGTTCAGTACATCATTTTTAGAAAAAGTTTTTAGTTTTATTGGTTCAAGTCCACTTTTATGTGGACTGAATGTTACAGTAAAACTAAATAGGCTGTATTTTAAAGTCTTTGTGCCTTATCAGTAATGACTGCAGTATTACAAATAATCATGCTCCATGATATTCATGAGATGATAATTTTAAGTATAATTCCCACCTTGAAACTAAACCTTAATAGTTTGACTAGAAAAAATGACTTTAAATGTGATTGTGAAATTTGCATTTCCTTAATATTAATAGCAAATTGTGGGAGAGACTCTGAAGTATCATTATTGTATCTCCAAGCAACATGTACTTAATAGCAGAGTCCATTAACTGCATTTATTTCCATGAACTCTTTCAGTAGAAAAAGGCAAAATGTAGCCATTAAGATTTAATGGAGATAAAAAGCATCTAACCATCCCACACCTAATAAATCATAATTAAGACCAAAATGTCAAATAAAACTCAGTCTTTATGGTCAAGAGACATTAGAAAAGAGTGGGGGTGCAATTTTATTTCAAATTAGCTGTTTCAGCAGACATCTGAATCTAGTCTTCCCGTTTGAGAGGTATAAAGTCATGATCAGTGGAGGGAAGTTAAAAAACAGCTAATGTCACATAATTATCAAATACTTCTTAGCTGAAGGGAGAGGGTGACTAATGCTGCTTCCATTCAGCATTAGATCTGGTGCCATATATAGAGCAGGGCAACAACCAATGGCTGAGAAAAACTGTTTTTGCGAAGCTGACCTGCATTAAACCGAACATGAGAAAGTATATTGCAGGGAACAATCCAGACATCTCAGAGAGTCAGTAGGACTGCATGACTGCAAAAAGTTGATTCTTGGAAGCTGAATGAATGACTGTATACAATACATCAAATGATTGTGCCTCACCATCCTCTGGGATTCATGTGATCTCAAGGAACATGGCATGATGAAAGAGCCCTGGAACAGCTCTTTGTTTCAGTGACTTCTGCATCAAATGCGTGAATGGTTCTTGGCACAGCAATAGGATCTCAGGGCTATACTCTCCCAGGAAGGTGCCCTAACTACCAGCTTTCAGATTCAGGATCATAGAATCGTAGAATAGTTTGGGTTGGAAGGGACCTTTAAAGGTCATCTAGTCCAACCCCCTGCCATGGGCAGGGACATCTTCCACTAGATCAGGTTGCTCAGAGCCCCGACCGATCTGACCTTCAATGTTTCCAGGATTGGGGCATCTACCACCTCTCTGGGCAACCTGTTCCAGTGTTTCACCACCCGCATTGTAAAAAATTTCTGCCTTATCTCTAGTCTGAATCTACCCTCTTTTAGTTTAAAACCATTCCCCCTTGTCCTGTTGCAACAGGCCCTATTAAAAAGTCTGTCCCCATCTTTCTTATAAGCCTCCTTTAAGTACTGAGAGGCCGCAATAAAGTCTTCCCGGAGCCTTCTCTTCTCCAGGCTGAACAACCCCAACTCTCTCAGCCTTTCCTCATAAGAGAGGGGTTCCATTCCTTTGATCATTTTTGCGGCCCTCCTCTGGATGTTACTTGTTTTCCTGTCTTTCATCCAGTGAATTTTGAACAACTGGACTATTTCCTTTGAAAGAACATGTCTTTAGAAATGTGAAGACTGACAGAGGTTTGAGTATTTTTTGCTCCATTGTTTAATTTTTGTGAGCTGTGAGCACGAGCTGCCTTAAGTGATGCAAGTATTGGCCCCAGATTGTTCTCCCTCTAGTCATGGCTGAAATCCTGTGTTTTAATAATGACAAATAATTAAGCAAACCTGCTTTCATTCTTATAGTAGAAAGTTGGTTTCTTTAATACACCTTCCTTTTAGTGTAGCCGACACTGTTAATACAATTGCTGATCTTGCTTAGTGCTGTATTTTTAATAGGCAAGCTCTTTGGCAGATACGCTCTAATTATATGTCCCCACAGTGCCTAGCGCATTGAAGACCCTCTTTTGGAGGGTGGCTAATGCATTTCTTTTAAGAAGAATAAACAGACACTGCCTAGAGCTTGACCTGGCCTAGGAGTTGAAAGGAGAAAGGGGAATGCACAGCTGCAGTCATGTCATTTAATTCCTGACTCAGCTGCCAGACCAACTGGCATTTTTCAAAGGAAGCGGTGATATGCATTTTGAGAAGTTCTCCTAAGCCACATGGATATTTGGAGAACTGGTAGAAAAATGAAAAACAAAGAAGAGGAGTCCTGCATGTTTGCCTTGGAGGTTCAAACAAAAGAGCAATGCTGAACAAAAGCATCATTGCTTCATTTTTTTTTGTGTTAAGAAAAACGTAAATCCTCTAGTTCAACCTATAATACCAGACTTACATGATTCTGCCATACTTAAAAGTATACTCTTCTCACTCTGTCTTTTGCTGAACAAAAGAGTAGGGCACAAACATGAACAAGTTTGTTCACAACAGCACTATAAAAACTGTAGACCATTGTGTCTTGAGGAGATTGCATAGCTCTTCTGGAAAGGCAGAAAATTAATTTAAAGTATCGTTGCGTGTATACATAAGGCAAGGAGGTAGTGGAGAGAGAGAGGGATGGTGACAAAGATGTTTTTTATACTTTTCTTTATAGTCTTCACATGTCCATTTCCAGTGTAATTATGTATAATAAGGAAGAGAAAACAATGATGTGATCTAATTAAACGTAAACTGTAAATTCAATTGAGCTGCACTTTTTGGTAGCATGCCAGACCTTTGCTTTTGCTGCTTATGTGTTTCCATTGATTAAGTACAGCTCTGCTCTGGAACTGCTGATCCTGGAGCACCTTCTTCCTAAAGAGCTTACCTCTGGGCTGCGGGGTTTCTTGCTGGTGTGCGAAAGGGCACTTGTTAGTGTTCTGAGGGTAGCCTTTGGGTTCTTTTTGCACAGAAGATGATATTAGTATTTGTCTTTACATGGCTACTGCATGACATAGTGCTACCACAGGTTGATGACCTTAGTTGAACTATCTGTGGCACTTGAATCAATTAATTTTGCCTTTTACTCTGTGATTCAGTAGTTCAATGGAGGGCTATTTCCCAGCTTTCTGCCTCCTGCTCACCTGTCACGGGGTCAACCCATTCACTTAGTAACTATTAAAACCTTCCACATTTTATTGTTTATTCCATAGTTGATTAATTCAGTGTGCATTTGATTACTGCACTTAATAATAAATTCTGCCACCTTTCCTTCTTCTCAGTAGGATGCTATTTTATGCACATTAATATGGAAATCAGCAAGCCCACTTGCTTAGTAAGGTGAGATACAACCCATTCAGCTTGGCACGTTTACATCGTACCACGTTCATTGTGACGCCTTGGTTCTGGTGCCTTGTGGATTGTAGAGAAGGGTTGAAAGTACCTTGGTGAGAAAGTTGGCTTCGTTTTTAGTAAGATCTAAACTAGTGTACTATGTAGTCTTTTGCAGATTTTTGGTCAGATAACAAAAGAGATGCACTAACTTGCTTACCCTATGTTGTGGGGGAAGGGTTTGTCACCACAAGGCTCCTATTGAAAGAAATAGCAGCACAGCAGGTATTTTCATCATGTGAGGCAAAAAACTCACAACTGAAGATTGCAGATTATACGAACACAAGAAAAGAAAAAAGCTGTTAGAATATATGAAGTTGAAATGAGAATTTAATGGTAGTGTGCTCAGATGTTCCCTGGCAAACATTGGTATTCATAAAAAATATTGCTTTCATTTGAGTCATTTGAGTAGGTGTGACTGCTTAGTAGGACTGAGCTGTCTCTTACAAAAAAATACTATGTTGAAGAACAATATGTATCTCCAAAGCGTGATAGCAGATGTAGATAACTGATGAGAGACAAGAAAGACAAGTACAAACACATCATTCAGAAATAAGTGTTGTTTGGCTCATGGGAGATGACAACATTTCCATATCCTTTTTTTTTTTCCTTTCTATATTTATTTATGTATTCATAGATATACCACATTTCATATAGCATTCTGTGTATACAGGTAACATTTATAGGTCAGAATCTCAAAATTAAAATGCTTTAATAGAAATTAATATATATTTTTTTTATATATACACATATATGTTTATATAATGTAATTGTGTTTGAGTTCTTCATGGTATATAATCTTCTGTTCTGTGGACATGCGTGGGATGGGATTCTGAAACTAAATACAGTTATTTCATGTTTGCAAAAAAAGTAAATGTGCTACTAGTGGGATGTGGGGACTCTTTTGACCTGGTTAACAACATCTATTAAGATGAGAATGTCAATTTAAATAGTTGGGGGCAGGGAGGGGGATTAAATACTTAAAGCTGTCTGGAGGGCCTTTGCCCAAAATTGTTCCTGTTAAAGAGGAAAACCAGCATCAGCTGGCTTAAACAGTAACCAAGGGACTTCAGAACGAATTCTGAAGTAAAGAAAGAAATAGGTGAGAAGAAGTATAAAAGAAGCATGGAAATCTGTAACAGGAGGCGAAGACCTATAAGTGTAAACAGCTGACTGTCAAAACCTATTTTGATACTGCCATAAGTCACTCCTCTGGCATCACACCTCTGGCATCGTACCTCTGCCTCGGCCAGCGAGAGCAGCCTCCCGGTCGGATACTGTGAGCTGCCTGCTCTGCAACAGTGCAGGCTGTGACAAGCAGGGACCCACGCTTCAGGTTTGTCTGTGCCCATGAACCCACAGGGTGCTTTCTCACTAGCATGTGCATGAACAATTTGTAGAGAGTTGCACAGGTATACATAAAGCTAGAGCACCCACATCTCCTTACAGGAGGGGTGTGCAAGTAGGGTAAACCACGCTCCCACAAGAGGGAGCATGTGCATTTAATCCACACGTCCTGTGAGAAGGGGCAGATACGCGTATAACTCTGTGTGTGTATGTGATTAGAGCTCTTTGCGATCAGTTATAGAAGGGTGTTTCAAAATCTGTAGGTGTTTATTAACACTTCGTAGGGTTGGTTTTGCAGTTTATCTGTTGTATTACTGATACTGATCCTGACTGTTTAGTTCACTGATTGCAGGTTAATTATGTGTAGTTTCACGTAAACAGTCAGAGAAGCTTGTTAGTGAAGGAAGACAACCTGAAAGTGCAACTGTACAAACAAAGGTGAGTGCCAACTTCTTGTAAAGCAGTCTTGGTAGCAGGTGGCGTATCTATTGCCTTCACAAGTCCACAACCGGTCCTGCTTCTGTTGAAGGGGCGTTACAGAGATAATGGTTTCAAGCTCTTCTCAGCAGTGCCACAAAATATCTCAAGGGGCACTGACCACGGGTGGCTTGGGAGGTTGGATAGACTTTAAAGAGAAAAAAAAGTCACTGTTGATTTAGTACAGTGCTGGAACATGTTGCCAAGGGGGATTGTGGTGTCTCCATCCTTGGAAGTTTTCAAGACTTGGCTATACAGAGCTGTGGCGGACCAGATCCAGTGTTAGTTAGTAAATCAATAAACCATTTTGATCCACATTTGCTTACTCTGAGTGAAACTGAGCAGATTTTCTCTGGGGCAGTAGGTAAAGACGGGGATGGGGAAAGAATTTATAGGTGAGTTACAAACTGGCTACCTGCAGAGAACGGGTGAGAGGGAGGCAACCTGTGGAGCTCTGCAATGATCAAGCCAGTGTGGATTTTCATATACAGTGTATGAGAGGGACTGTGAAATTTGCTAATGAAATTAAGACAGGCAATGTCTGTGAGGGAAAGATTGGGATTTTAGAAAGGAAGAAGTCAGCTGAGGATTTGAGTAAAAGAACTAGGATGAAAGAACTAGGATGAAATTTAGTAGTACAGAGCGCAAGATTATGGTTGGTCTGACAGACCAGTGACAAGAAATTCTGATACAAGTTGGAAGCTCATCAGATGGACATGCAATGAGTTCAGGATTTTAATTAATTATGTGGGTTTAATGACAACTCAGCTGAATCACAGTAACCATCCATGTGACTGCTCTTCCCTCATGGTAAGTATAAACCACATTTACCTAACTGAGTCCCAATGAAGGAAAACTACCTCACATTTGCTGAGCGTGATGTTAGTGGCTGGGATCATGTCAATGTGCAGCAATGTGTTAAGCTGCTATAATGTCATGATCTGTCTGAGCCCCACTTACGTGAGATACGGTGAGCTATGAAGGTTTTGTAGCTGTGAGCAAAAGAGCTGTTATTCTAGGATGTATGAAAACATATTTTCTGCAGAATTAGTATTAATGCTATTGAACAACTCACTGATAAAATCTGGGAGGAGTGTTTGCAGTTTTGGTCACCTAGAAGGTTGAATTGAAAGAGGTATGTACAGAGGGTGACTACTAGAATGATCAGGGGAATGAAGAGCTTTTTTTCTGGGAAGAAACTAGAAAAACATAGATTACTGAGCACAGTGAAAGTTGAGATGGCATTAAATATTGGCAGCGTACATACTATGGAGAGAAAGGAGCTATCTGAAAGCTAAAGGATGAGATTAGCACAAGAAGAAAAAAAATATGGGAACTGGCTATGAACACTGGTTAAACTTAGAAACAGTTCTTAGAAACAGCGGTGAGATTCAAAGCAGTGGAATTAATGTAGTCAAATCTAAGTCATTAAGAAAGGACTGGATCAATACATCAAAGGGTACTGTATAATGGTGGTTATCTGTGACATCAACTGGCTGAATTTGATGACCCAGGAGATACTGGTTCCACTCTTCTGTTTCAATAACATTAGTACCAATATTATTGTCATTGTTATTATGAGAAGGATTACATCTGTGTAAATCAACTTCAGTAAAGACTTCTTACTCTTTCTTTAATTCTTCCTGTGTATGAATAGGAGGTTCAGTTGAGGTAAACCCAGGAATTATTCATATTGAATTTATTTCATCATTGTATCTCATGTGTGTGAGCTTCTGATATATGAAAGTAACATAACAAAGAGCCTTTTGTCTTTTATTCAAATAGAAAGTGTCAGGTGGAGGTTAACAAAGTTGTTTTTGTCTGAGCATGCAGGAACAAGTAATCAAGTGATGTCATTTTCCCTTTTCTATTTCAATTTGCAGTGAAATACCAAAGTTAAATGATTACTGGCAAGGCTTTCTCCGCTTCTCCATTTCTCTTCTCTATTTTGACCTTAAACAGCTGACAAGCTAATGGATTATATGTTGTTTTTCTCTAGTTTTTCCTGGATAATGCTGTGAAAGCTTTTCCCTCAGTTGTTAATTCATCTAATGCAAGTTTTCCTAATTCAAGTAATCAGACACGGTGGTGTATACAAAACAACTGTTTTTTCCTACCGGTAAGTTCATTTTACATTTTTTTGTTTGTTTACAACAATTACACTAAATTGACTGTTGCCAGATCTGCTTGAAGTTAAACACCCACCAGTTTTTAAGACTGCAGAAAAAGCTTGATTTTTTTTCAGTCACTGCAACTGCATTTGAAGGAAGTGGGAAATTAAAGGAGGTACTTCTGAAAATAGAGGTTTTAATGAATGTCAGATTAAAAAGCAGGAAACAGTTTGATAACTCACTAAAGTTAAATAAGTTTGATAAAGCATAGCTCACCCATGCCAACAAATGGGCATTATGAGATATAACGAGAACACACAGCAACTGCAAAGCAGACTGTGCACTGAAAGCTCCACATCGCTGTCAGTGGGAAAACCAGGTTGGTCTGCAGACGGGTTTCACAGGACCAGTGGTAGACCTGAAAATATTCACCACTTTCATTATTGACCTGGCAGTAAATGTGAAATCTGTGATTGTCACACTTCTGTCATGCATATTTGATTAAGAGGTGCGGTGAGAGGGGGGAAATACAACACTCGTGTACCATTATATAAACTGTTTAAAAGATCTGAACTGATTAGAAGAAGATGTCTTAGTGCGAACAAGAGCACAGTGGCACATGCAAGAAGGGGGGGAAGGACATTCCTGCAAAAAATGGGATCTGTATCCTAGAGAGCAATGATTCTTAAAGGGATTGCAAAAGACGTGCAGTTTTTTGCACAAACAAACAAGCTTTATATTGTGCCAAAATAGGTCAACAGTCTTTGGATGAGTAAGCAGGAGGCAGCAAGAGGAGGAGGGAGATTATTTTATCTCTATGCGGAACTGATGAGATCAGTCCCAGAATGGTATATGCTGATTTCCACACAAAATGTTTTACATGAAACACCTATTCACTATGTCAAGCTAAACAATCCTAGGCACACACAAAAGCAAGATGTTAATTATGTATAGAACTCTCCTGGAAAAAAACAGTTGTAGTAACTGCAGCATTTACGAACTTTCAGCATCTCCCTGATAAAGCGACAGCAGAGCATGAGTTTCTGTTTCTCATTTTCAAATTTAGCTAACTAAATACCACCAGGTGTGGATAGGTGCCTATGTCTTCTTTTGGCCTTGTTGTCAAAGAAATGATGCAGTCCTCCCAGCCTCTGTATATGTTCACACTCACAAGCACATAGAAATAAATTGTTCCAATGCTTATTTATATTTGTTTGCTTTTCTAGTTAGCAGGTTTTCTAGTCATCTTTTTTTATATTGTTACAGTTTTGAACATCTTGAAAGGTATTTTGTTTTCTTTTTTACCAGTAAGTTCTCCAACAAGCAGCTGAAGGATACAGTTTTCATAAATTACACTTATTATTAAGATTGAATCTGCTGTTCTTAAAAAAGAACAACTTTGTGTGTCTTTTTCCTTTGTTTTCCCATGTATAACTAAGATGTTTGTCAGCTCTTCACGTGATTGGCACATTTCTAACAATTAGTGCTTTATAGATTTTAAACTATTAAAATGCATTCTTTCATCAAAGAAACTTTGTCTTTGATAAATTGGCACAAAAATTATATTAAAATGTCACTTCTGATAATAATAAATGAAAAGGTTAGGTTGGCTAAAGTTTTTAAACACTTTTTCCCTACTTTTGTTATTAAACAGCTCTCAAATGCACATCATTTTCATCCTCAGGCACTGCAAAACTTCTAGCTTGAAAAAGCTGCAAATTCCTTTTGAGTTACTACTTTTTTTTAAATCTGGAAGTAAAATTATTCTGTCTTTATTGAATGAGATACTGAATACTTAAGCTGACAAATGTTTGTTTCCCTAAATTAAAAATTCAATCTTTTGAATCTATGTGTTAGCTTTAAGCTTTATTCATGCAGATAAACTTCCCGTGATTTATGATAGTGGACCTGAGAGATCTATTGACTATGCCATCTAAAATGAGTGAATAAGAGATTTTTGAATTATTTCAGTTCCAGTAGAATTTAGTTCATTTTGAAGCAAACTAATTGATTCTCCCCCTCCTCCACCCCCCAAAATAACTTTTCTGAGTTGTATTGCTTGCTTTCTTGCTCTTTTTAAAGACTTAGGAAAGATTACACAGTAAGTTTTAGGGACTTTGCTTGTGTTTAGTTATTGTTTAGTTTTGCTATGATGCTTCTGTAGTTTCCATATAATAGAAGTTAGGCCTGGGAGATTTCAAGTCATGCATATCTCTTCCTGTGATAAAATACAGTGTGGTATCAGTGCTGCCACCTCCACATGTTAAATAAATAAAAGTCATACTGACTTGTAAAAGATGCAGTTTTGGAATACACTTTATTTGAATAGGGAATTCCAAAATGACTTTCTTCTCAAGTTTTTCTCCATAGATGTATTGGAGTAGAATCCCTTTTTACTTTAGTAAAGATCTTTACAACAACAGAACTGTAGGTCTTAAATTTTAAGAGAAGAGACCAAATGCACTGGGCTGGAGATAAGATCCTAAGGGTGTAGTGCACTGGTGTAAGGCACTGGGCCTGTGATTCTGGTAAGAAAGGCACTCAGACTATGTAGGTATTGGTTAAAATACCATTTATTGGAGCTAGCACAGGAAGAAAAAAGAGGGTAGATGGAGTTACATCCCTTCAGATGCTGGAAACTCTGAATCATGCAGCATCGGATGGTGCTCCAGTCAGGGACGGCATGTGGTGCAGATCCCATCTGTGGAGAGGTTACCCAGCGTTTTCCTCTTTTGAGCTTTTACAGGATTTTCTTAAAAGGAAACAATTTTATTCATCATTTCTGCTGTCAGACAAAAACGATGTCCTTGAGAACTTGCTGCTGCACTGTTAGATTAAGTCAAGGCCACACAGGTGGCATAACCGCCGCTACCAAGTGGGAGCTGCCTGCAGACTCCTTGGTTGCTGTAAGGTGGCTGAGGTTATCCCATGGCCAAGGGATACGCAGAGCACAGCACGGACCTGCACCTGCTGAGGTTCCCTGCTATGTGGATTGCTAACTCTTCAGTGTTGCGTGTCCAAAGAAGGGCAACAAAGCTGGTGAAGGGTCTAGAACACAAGTCTTATGAGGAGCAGCTGAGGGAACTGGGGTTGTTTAGCCTGGAGAAAAGGAGGTTCAGGGGAGACCTTATCCCTCTCTACAACTACCTGAAAGGAGGTTGTAGTGAGGTGGTGTTGGTCTCTTCTCCCAAGTAACAAGCAATAAAACAAGAGGAAATAGCCTCAAGTTGTGCCAGGGGAGGTTTAGATTGGATATTAGGAAAAATTTCTTCATTGAAAGGGGCGTCAAGCACTGGAGCAGGCTGCCCAGGGAAGTGGTTCAGTCACCATCCCTGGAGGTGTTTAAAAGATGTGTGGATGTGGTGCTTAGGGACATGGTTTAATGGTGGACTTGGCAGTGCTAGGTTAACGGCTGGGCTTGATGATCTTAAAGGTCCTTTCCAACCTAAATGATTCTATGATCTTTCAGTCAGGGTCGCTACAAAGGATTGGTATCACTGCAACTCTCTGCCTTGGAAAAAGCCTCAGTGCCTGTGTAGTCTGAGCCCTTTTTGTTCCCCAGTAGATTGTACAGAGGTGTAGGATGAAGCCTGAAACAGGTCTTCACTAAGAAACAAGCCCAGTATACCTTCACACAAAAGCTGTAATTTTTTCCCAGCTGAGCATTAATTCCTCTGTAGGAAAATTCATGTTCATTTGATGAACTGAGAGCAGACTACTTAGCCCAGGAGATAGGCTGCCATTTTTCTGACAGCTTGCAATTTTTGTGCTTTGACAAAGACCAGAGCTCTCATGCTACACATATGACAGTAATTCCACCAGTCCTGATCTTCTGTATAGCTACTTTGACTGTTTCTTCACCAAATTGTTACTGTTTTCCAGCGTCTTGCATGCTTTGTAGCTGCATGCATCCTTCTGAGAAGCTAGCTAGAATGCCAGTTACCTTTATTCCTCTGCAGTATATCTTTTGAAGCATTTTGTCTTGCAGTTCCTCCTCTGATTTTTTTTCAAGCCTTTCTGCATTAGTCTGAAAAGCTGAAAGGGTTGGAGAAGGATTCAAGGTACAATACTTTAAGTGTCTACTAAAATTTGCAAATTCTGTTATTAAAAGGGTGAAATTTCAGTTCCTTTGACAGGAATTGAAAAATTTGTTTGCAGTGTTGAGCACTCAGAAACAATAGCCTTGAATATATGTAAGATACAGATGGAAAAAGGTTTATTTAAGGTGGCATTTTCAAAAAAAAATGCTTCATAACCTGGTGTGGCTGTTCCAGTAGAGTTGCCTACAGACTCCTTTCCAGATCTGCTTGTTGCTTGCTGGAATCTTGCATTACAATACACAATATCGGAGTCTGCATTCTTAAATGTGTGGCTGTGCCACTCTTTTCTAATCCATCCTTCCTTGTTTGAAATCTTAGCTGAAATTTTCAATCTAGTTTATGTATTCCTATGGAACACTAACAGAGTCTATTCCACTTGGAAGTTTCTTGGTCTTTGTCAAACTGCATTCAGTTGTGGATTCAAGACTGCCTTTTGTTTGCTTGTTTCTTTTTGGAAAACTAATTTCACAAATAGAATGCCTTACAGAGTAAAAAATGGATGCTGCTACTTTTACGTAACACTGAATTCGGAGTGTGACCTCCTGTAGAATGCAGCCATCAGAGAAGTTTTATTTTTGGTGATTCTGAACAGCAGTTCTTTCTATTTCTTATGTCAAGCAGATCTGCAAGCAAATTACAGTAACGGCAGAGATTCAGATGGCAGATCAATTCTGTCTGATGGGTGCTGTGAAAATTATTCTTCTTAGTGATCGTCCAAAATTAGTATGCAGTGATTCAGGTTCTGTCAAAAGTACTGCCATCAACAAGTCAACAGTAGTCTGAAAATAGCATATTTAGAAATAGAATGCTTTGTAGTTTCAGAAAAGATAACTTCCTTATAAGGTGCAGGACTGTAATTTTCAGGAAGCATCTTTGGCAAAGGTGTTAAGGGCTAAGATAATGATTCTAGTGAGAATGTATTATTCCTGTTTTAGCATTAATTTTGATGCCCTAATCCATTTCCAGAAAGTATCCAGAGAAAATATTTTTACAGGAATTTAATTTCAACCATACATATTTTTGTTGATATATATGACATAGGAAAGAAAAGGCTTTTTTTAACAATTTAATGTGTTCTTATGTAGTCATAACTCAAGAGGATTTGACAGAAGAATTTTTTTATATTTATATTATGCATAGGCCATGTTAATAATTTTATATTCTTCATATCTTAGCTTTATTTCTAGAGTTTGTAAAATTGTGTATCTATGAGGTTCATAACAACTGTGTATTGCATCAATTTATAAATACTGCAAATATAGGCAACAAAATTGTTGTTTGCAGATCTTTAGACATTTTACTGTGACTCTTATGCTAGTAATACATACAGGGTAGTTACTGAACTCAAGCGTGAATGAAAACCGTACAGTGGCACAGGAATAAATCTTTTGCCAATCTGCCAGCAGTAGGCCCTTGCATTAGACTTCAACACCAGCAGTGGTGTCCCACGAATAGGCACTCCTCGCTACTGCAGATGAGTAAATCAAAAGTGACAAAGGGTGAAAACTAGGGAGCAAAAATTAGGAGCATACTCTGGATTTTATTGAGTTTTGGGTGAATTGGAGCCTAGTAAGAAAAAGGGTCTATTTTATGAAATAATAACACCTGATTGTTATTGTCTGTCTGTAAACCATAGTGTCCCAGGTTGTGATAGATTCCACGCTTAAGTGATCAGTCAATAATTTGTTTTTTAAACTAGCCTGAGCATTTTATTATGTATGATTTCCTACTCAAGAGCCAAATTCTAAATATTTTCCATTTGATTTTTCTTTGCCAGTATTTTATATACAGCTGCATATTAGGGCTCATTTCCTGTTCTGTATTCCTGAGGATAAATTATGAATTGAAAATGGTGATAATGTTGATTGCATTGGTGGGCTACAACGTTATCCTTCTGCACACTCATGGGCCCATGCTGGATGACTACAGCAAATTTATGTATGCAATGGCACCTCTTAGAAGGTAGGTGAATAACTCCAGTCCTTCTGAAATTAACAGAAATTAAATACTACCTATGGCAGTTCTTATGTCATGCAACAAATTTTTTTTCTATGTGTTTGGCTATATAATCTACAAGTCACAATTTAAAATAATTGTCATGCTGCAGTTAATATATGATTTAATGTTGCACCTCAGAATTAGAACAAACTAAACACGTCTGGGCAAGGTGTTTAAATCACATATTATAGGAAACAGAGTATGGTTTAATTTGCATTTTTGTAATAAAGGACATCAGGAAGAAGTCATCATTAAGGTTGTTAAGGCCTAAGGCTGAGCATAATTAAGGCTGTTAAAGCATATTTGCTGCAAGCCAAAGAAAATCAACTTCCTCAGAACTAGTACATTGTCTTAAACTTTACAAATGCAGTCTTAGCTATTGAAAAAATTAGTAGACCAACAGTTTGGCGTTTTTTTGCTGTGCTTGCAAATTTGTATGTTAAATTTTCAGTGAGACTGCTGAAATTTTTGTTATAGGTGATAATATATTAAGACCAAAACTATGACTCTTAAGTATTGCTGTGTAAAAGAATTTTGGACACATGCAATTTCTACCTCATTTTCAAAACAAAGAGGTGATTCTTTTCTATGTAGGCTGAGTGTGCAGTGCATATGCCACAACAGAAAAACTGAATATTCAGAGCAGAGTTTCAGTATCCTTTTTCCTGTGCTGTAAACTGCTCAAGATCTTTAGGACACAGAGACAACCATGGAAAAGGATCTGAATTGAAAAAAAAAAAAAGTGTATGTTTTCTTTGCTCTTACATCTAAAGATTAAATAAACAAACCCAGGTCTTTATGTTTTCATTGCATTAGTGGAACAGATATCTCTGTGATGGGATGGAGAACCATGTGACAGGTTAGATTTAGCATGTGCTTCTGGGAGCCTTGATTTTGCCAGTCAAGCTGTGTGTCTGTTGGTCTTTTCTTTCCTAAATCTCTCACCAAGGTTCTTCTTTCAGCAGCATCAGTAAGAGAGTGCTAGTGCGAACTGTTTCCCATTACCTCGTGTCTTTTCCCAAAGCAGAGTTTTTAATAAACTCTGTACAAGATCTAGTTTATGCCTCCTGTAATTCTGAGGTGAAAAGGCATCTTGGGAGTTAGGTGCTTTAGTTTCTGTTTCTTCACATTCATTGGATACGGTCAAGCTCTCCATTGTGGAAGTAGTGTTTTTAATGTCTTTTAAAATGTCTTTTTAATCTGCCTGCACAGAATAAGCACCAAATGTTCCCCGTTTGTAAGCAAACAAGGATATTATTTTTACTAAATCCTCATCTTATTACTGGACTTCAAAATGTAGGCACATTTGCACAGAATGTAGCAGAAGTAATTAAAGCTACATAATGGAAATAATAATATTTCATCAAATACTAAAGCATATCATATTTAAATGGTCTTAGTTTATATACCAGAAAGTAGTATAAATTGTGGTCTTATTCTTGTGCTAAAGTAATTTTGTTTTAACTTTTGAGCGGCTTGCTTTACTTATGTTTTTATTTTATAGGCCAGGAATACTGAAAGACCTGAAGACAATGGGCTCAATTTCTTTGTTTATATTCTTCGTCACATTACTGGTTTTGGGTAGACAGGTAAGATGCACACGTCTCTTCATCTGCATCAGTGGACACAATTCCAGCCTCTACATGCAGCCTCTCACCTTCTCAAACATTTTTTAGATTTTCTGACAAATACCTTTATTCCATTCTGCCCCACACCCTTGCAAAGAAATGTCAGAAGCATCTAAAAAGCTCTTTTCTTTATTACCTTCCAATATGTCCTTAAAACTCACCAATAACTGTCATTGAGACTGTAGACATTATGCTGATAGTGTGCTGTGACTATTGCTTGTCACGCTGACCAATATTGTCTCATAGCTTCCTAGTGTGCTCCCATCTGTCTGCATCCATCTGCTGTCTCCCTAGTTGCTTAATTACAAGCTATTTTCTTCACAGTTATTACCATTTGATGCAGACACAGAAACAATGTAGCATGCACACAGAAGTGTACCGCATGCTGAGGCCACAGTTGCTCTAAAACTATGACCCAACAGGAAACTACTCTTCTTATTACGCAGTTGTGCTTTTTCAGTACAAATGTGATGTCAATGGTCTTGCTCTCTGCGAAGTTGAGGGCAGGTGCAAGGGCAGTTCTCTCTCTAAATCCTCAGGTCTGTCCATGATCCATGGCTAAAAGCTGCAATTCCAGCCCATTGTGCCAGGAACAATGCAGTGCACCAGACAGGGCTCTGAGATGGAAGAGGCAATCCATGTGAGATCTCATGAACAGCCTGTACCCCCATAGCCTGCAGCCTTGGGAAGGATCTTATCCCATACTGTCTTTAATCACGCATTTACATTACAATTCCCAGAAACATAATGACTGTCATTTAAATTGCCAAGCAGGCCCTGCAGGTTACTAGACAAAAAAATTCTTACCTGGCAGCTTCTCCAGTATTTGCTGTAGTGGGGAACATACTTCCTGAGTTAGAAATAAGATTCTGCCTTGCTGCCAGCACTGTATTAGAGTTTGCTCATTTGATGACCGTAGCAGAGAGTGGGGCTGGAGCACAGCTGCTTCCACTTGGAAAGAGGGATAAAGACTTCATCGCACCAGTTGAGAACCTTTAGTCCCTGTCAACCAAGGTATCAGGTGGAGGTGGTGGGCAACACCAAGAAAAAAGGAGATAAGGAACCTCATCTTCACTGGGCAAGGAGAGTATTTCTTTATGGGTTCAGTCACACCAGCAAGAAAGGTTGTTTTGCATACAATAACTGTGTGTGTGTTGTTCCCTGTCACACTAACTGAAAATTGATCCTGTAATGGAAAAAGTCTTTGTTTTCAGAGCTGTAGGTCCAGGATCCTTGTCATGATACCACTTGTTTGTGGCTCTTCAGTCTGTTGCCTTTGACTTTTCTGCTAATTTATTGTCCCTTAAAGAAGAAGAAGAAAAAAACCTTTGTGTTTTCAAACACTCTCAAGCAAAGTCTAAATGATAACTAGAAAATGTTATGGACTAATTTTAATACATACCTGGCATAAGACCTGCCATTTTAAGTTACTGTTAATGATACTGGCTGGCAACAAATGCTTGTGAAAAGAATAGGGGAGGAAGTGAACCTGCGTAGAGCAACCTTTCCAGGGACATTTGCTTCCCACCTTCTGCCAGTCAGCATTTCTGTGGCAACATTTAGTAGCTATTGGTTGCACTGCTTTCTGTTACACTGTCTGATCCCTTTTTAACCCATTTTATCTTCCTGGTCTTCCCAACATTGTCTGATAATGAATTTCACATTTTGATAAAAAGTCATGTGAAAGTGTCTGTCTTCTTGTTTGTTTTTAAACTTTCTGCTTGCTACTTTCATTGAGTGGCACTTGCAGAATGCTGTCGAGCCATCTTGGCAGTGTAGGCAAAGTAAAATTCTTCCCTACCCTTCTTCCACAGAGGGTAATATACAAGTAATTTCTCTGTTTGTTATTGCATTTTTCTACTTTGCAGATAATAACATGTCTTTTCTCTTCTTTTAATATATGATTATTTTAGCAATGCTAAAGATAATAGCCACTGATGAAAAGGGTGGTCTTTCCATTTCCCTTAAGCTGGCATTGGTGCTCCTCTGTCCCCAGAGTGAGTAACTAGAAAGTTCATCTAAACAAAAAGTGAATGCTTTCCTACAAGCCTAGCTCTGTGAACCTGCTCACTACTGATCAGAGAGATGCCTGTTCTGATGCAAAAGCAGAAGGGGGAATGTATGTCTCTGGATGAATGGGGATGAAGAGAGGGACAGCTAGTATATCTTTACATGTTATATAAGCCAACTTAATTCTCAGGTTCAACTAATACTTTTAGCTGCACAACCAGCATCCCTACTGAAAGAGGCCTTCCCTCAGCTACTCATTCTTATCCTTGTATCTCCTTATTTGTACTGGCACAGCTGCCTGTGGAGCTGTATAGTGGCCCAAAATAGGGAAATGATCTGGCTTAAAAATTAACCCTGGAACAATGGTTGGTTTTCAGCCAGATCTATTTCCTGATCTGGTTTTGTGGTGTGGCTGCAGCAATGCTTGTGCCAAAAGAATAAGCACAAGATGGGAGCGAGCAGCCACAAGCGAGGTGGAGAAAGTAGAACTTGTTTTTTTGATGGTCAAGCCATGGTATGGCACTGAGATCAAGTGATGCATTTTATTCTGCATGCATGCTGTTAGAGTTATTTGAAAATAGGCTGGCAGCAGGCAGGCGGTATGTTGAGAATGGCGACTCTTGCACCATGCCGAGGCATTGCCCGGGAGAATGGTATGGGCTAGACTGTGTAAAGAGTATGCTCACATTTAAACACTATTGAGCATTAAATCTCTCTTATGGCCCAGTTTGAATTACCAGTATTGACATAACCTATGAATTCCTTTCTCATCAGTATCTAAAATTACACATATCCCATTACTCTGTAGGCTAGGTGAATATTTTGTTTTCCCCATGATTGATTATATTGTGTTTAACAACAGTGAACTTCATTGGCTGTTTTACTGCATTGGCAACTGTTTATGGCAACTTCCCTCAGCCATGAAAACTGTTTGTTTGTAGTCTCTGCTCTGTTTTTTAGTGAGCTTTTATTCTGTGAGAGGATCCTTCTCTTCTTAGATAATGTAGTCTTTTCAAGAGCCTCTTTTGAAAGAATTTAATGAAAACTTATTTCAAACTTCACTCCTATTCACATGCTCATTGACTTCTTTGTAACAAATGGAGGCATGTTTACAGAAGACATGTCAACTCTCCCCATTGTATCAGCTTTAGCGAATATGTCTAAATAGCTCTTTTCCTTAGCGTAGTTTTTTTCCAAAGTACCTTGCTCTATCGTTCCCAGGGACACCCCAGTTCTTTTCCAAAGATTTGCATTATATCCTTACCATTTGCATATATCCTTACCACAGTTCTCTGACACTGTGGCTGTTTTGAATGATCAGCTATCCACCACAAGTTTCAGACCAGCAGTTTTTCATTTTGGTTATGTTAGAGCTGATGACTTCTTGTTGATCAACTTACTAATGTGTTCTGCTGACGCTCTGTGTTGAGACAGTTTTTCAGACTTGCTGTCTGTAAGTAATGGCTGTGAGGTGGAATCTCCTTAGCTCCCTCATCTGAATGAAAACCCAGGTTTAATTTCTAGTGATCTTACCTGCTTTAGTGCTGCCTTTGCTGCCCCTTTGCTGAATGCCATAGCATTCATCTCCCCTGACTCCCCATAGTAGACACCTATGGCATAGGCAGCTACTCTTCAGCTGCTTATCTTGACTTTCTATATGACATTCTTCCAGTGGAGGAGAATCAGTTCATTGCCTCACTCAGGCAAATATTGAAAATAGACCCAGGTGAGTGTCCCACTAGAATTAAAAAATATAAATAAAAGCATCTCTGTGCAATCAATGAGACATGAATCAGTTCTTGTTGCACTTAACTGCTTTTGCCCAAGAAGTTACTACTGATTTGAACCTCTGGGGTTGGTTGCATTGCCTTGCACAGATGCATGGTAGTCTCTTGTCCTGGAGAAAGCAAATTGCTCTGTGGTGCCCAGAGGAACCTGAAGGCAGTGTCCTTCATGCCTCCCTCGCTCTTCCACTATGCTCACCTGCTGGGAAGTGCTGTCAAGTAAAGCAGCATAAGGTGAAGAAAGAAAATTTCGTATCTCAAGGATATTGTGCCTGCAGATGTATAACGGCCATTCTGAGATATTTTCATTCTGATATGTTGAATAGGTTCTGGAGATAACATGTAAAGTAGGAAACAATCTTGGTTTTCATAGGACTGCAAGGCTACAAACATTGAACAGGATCTTTAATGACGTGTATACTAAATTGGCTAGATCATACAAACAAAAAAAACCCCACGATCTAAAGTAAGTTTTAATAAAGTAGTGCTTTTTTGTTTTTAAAAGTCTGAATAGGCATTTTGAAATATGATATGTTGACTTTTTTAATTTCAAAGCAAATTGTAGCATACATTCTGCTTTATTTTTTCTGATTTCTGAGTTGTCTGCCACTTTTTTGTGGCAGCCTAAATTTCATTCAATAAATAATAAAGCAGTAAATAAATTATCTATTTAATATTAGCTCTTAAAGAAGAAATATATTTTTGAAGACTTCAGCTTATTTAGCACCTTTTCTTTTTAACACAAAGTTGGTACAATGCATGGATACCTAATTTCATTTTTATGCCAGGCATCCAGTTTACTTTTGTCAATTTATGTGAATAATTTTGACATCCCAGGTTTTTATTGGATTTTTTCTGCATGAATACAGTTGGTGGCATTTGAATTTATCATCTATGTGGGGAACTTAGATGTATAAATATATGATATACATATTTAAAAGCTTGCCAAATTATTTTAATACTATCTCATTTCAACTTTCTACTCTAGCTTTTTGCTGTGACCTCAACAAAGTATCTATGAATCATTTTGAGCTGTGACAGCCACTGTCCAATCAGAAGGACTACTCTCATTTTTATGTGAATGCTTACTGACTGCTAATAATACTAGCTAGCATTTTTAGGTTTTTCTATAATAAGATTGTCATCATAATCATGTTCTCCTGGTTAATAACATAGTCTTCACTGAGGCTGAATGATAGCATTAAACCATTGGACTACTTTGAAATAGCTCTTGATTTATATCAGCTCAAATGAGATAGTCAGGCCAGTGGAGGTTTTACTGTAGAAATAATGCCATAGAATTTACGACAAAACATTGACAATATTGGAAAGAAGTAGAGAGAGCTCCACAAAAAAAGCCTTTTTATTTCTTTTTCAACATCTTTTTAATGAAATCGGATCTCCAAAAATACTGACATTCCAAGAATGTTACACATTTCCATATAGTTCCATTTATTGTTATTGTTGGAGATGTTAAAAAACAATTATGAAAACTCTGGGACAAAAAAAAAGGAAGGATAAAGTATTATAGAAAGCAGTGTAAAACAAAAACAAAACAAAAAACCCCCAACAAAACTAAAACTGGGTTGGCCCAACTGACTGGGCCTTTTTTTGTAATCTGATAATGATTTGATAAACTGAAGGCATATTATATCAATAGGCTGTTTTTTCTTGTACTGCCTGCTTTTTACCATGCTGATTGCGTGACGTAAGTTCAAGATGGTAAAAGTTAGCGTCTTCCTGAAATGCCCATTATTGTAACTGAAATTCTACACTTCAGATAAATAAGACGTCATATTAAGTTGCAAAATTGTAAATTGTTTCCTTAACAGTGTTAGATTTCTACTAAAGCCTGAGAGTAAATATATAAATCTTCCATTGTTTAAGGCACCTTGCAACTTTATTTTTTTCCTGGGCCTTTTTATGGGCCTTTTTAGGGGTGGGGGGTGGGGCTAATAAGTTTGATGAAATGTATGTCACATAGTGCGTGCTTGGGGTTTGATTTCTGTGGAATCTGGAATTGGTCTTGAGTGGCCAAATAATAGCCTTGTAGGGGTGGTGTACTGTGCTTATTTTGTCTCTTAAACCTGTACTCCAGCAGGACAAGATGCCTATTGTTTCTTTACCTCTGTGTCCTCTTGTAACAGAATGAATATTACTGTAGGTTAGACTTCCTGTGGAAGAACAAGTTCAAAAAAGAGCGGGAAGAGATTGAAACCATGGAGAACCTAAATCGGGTGCTTCTGGAGAATGTGCTTCCAGCCCACGTAGCTGAACACTTCTTGGCAAGAAACCTGAAGAATGAGGTCAGCCATCTCTGTATATCCTCTGCTCTGTAAGAAAGCAGCGTATCCTGGAAATACCACTTAATGCTGATTTGAACAGTAGGTCCATACAGTGAGATTGTAGATTTACAGTCACTTTCATTCCCCCTTACCTACCTGAAAGGCTTGCTTTACAGTACTGAATGCACCTTAGCACCTTGAAGTAAAAAATGTGAGATTATCTTAAGTGGCAATGCACTTTGCCTTTCGAAGGAGGGGAAAAAAGGGTGAGGAGGAGGAAGAAGATGGTTGAATCAACATGGATTTAGATTTAAATCATATGCATACAGATACTTTTTTCTTTGTGATCAGAGTGGAGCTGCATCCAGGTTCTGAATTTTCTTCTGGTGACTGGAGACCTTGCTTACTGGAGTGAAAATTAACCTTTTCTCTGAAACAGTGGCTGTGTTAATTCTGGAAAGAGCTTCTGAACACTGAATTACCTGTTTATTTGCTGCTTGTGGACCTAATCCAAGCACCAGAAAAGTCAGCCAAAAGACCCCTGTTGACTTTGGTGGAAGTTAGATCTGCTCCTAATATTGCTTTACAGTTTTAATAAAGCAAAAAAGGTTGAAAAAATAAAAGCATTTAGAGAGAGTAGCAGTTCTAGACATCTTAAATGCAATAGTTTGAATTACTTGTACATACCAAACAATTGTTCTAAAACTGACAAAAGAGGCAAGAGGGCAGCTTTAGGGATTCATTTTTGATTTCCTGAGTCAAAAAGGAAAATGTCTTCCCTTTCACTGTGGTTTGCATTAAGCAGTACTAATCAGTACTTTATATCAGTACTTTAGCACTACCTGCAAATATTCATTTGGTAGCTCATGTCGAATGAAAACTGCTGTGGGGTTCCTTTGAATCCAGTGAAGACCTTGGCTGGGAGCCAGGTTGGCTCAGCTCCAGTTCTCAGTTCAGGCATTAAACACAGCAAACCATCAGGAGATTGCTTTCTCATTTATGTGCTATTCTATCTCAGCTCCCCAGCAGAGCAACACCATCTGCTCACCTTTGTATTGGCAACTGGATTAATATTGTCATCCCTCAAGATTCTTAGGTTGGAATGAGCTTTAGTAAATTTAGTGAAGATCAGAAATTGTAATGTGCTGAGCTCTCCAATCTATCATGTCAGCCGAAGTAAAAATGATTTGATGTAATTTTAGCAGCATCCCTTTAAAAAAAATAAAATTTTGAGTTGTTTCTTGTTTTGCTTATCTTTAAACACAGTTTTCAAAGAGGGAAGAACCTTTCAAACCCCTGGAAATGTTCAGGAATATAAGCATCTGTCATGTCTTCAGATTTGTTTCAATGTCAGCAAGGATGTGTTGAGCCTTAAAGGACATTCTGTATGTGTATATGTGTACATACCCAAGAATATGTTAGGACAGATCAAGCCTTTGTTTTCTTTGTGTGGATATTTAGGTAAACAGATACTGAATTGAAATTTGTCCGCATTTTCCAGAGTTGCAAACGTTCATGTTAATATAGTTTTGTGTATATTCTTTTCTGTTTAAACCAGATTTTGAGATGAAAATTAATCTAATGAATGAATAGTCTGTTTCAGAATACTACTTCTCTTAGAATTTTATGCATGCGGCTGTATGGAGAAAAGGGAAGACAAAGTGTGCTGCTGAAGAACAGGCAGTAGGAATGAAAGGGGAAAAAATGAGCGGATGAATGCTAACTGGGAGTAGTGGGACTGTACTTCTAGATGACCAACAAAGGTCTTTTCATAACAGGATACACATTGACTAATGCTGACATGGGAAAAGCAAAGTTACTTCAGAGCAGACTGTAATAAAGGTTTGTTTGCTTTACCAGAACCTCTGGAACTGGGTTTCTGCTTATAGTCTGCATGCTGCGTACCAAACAGGGTACTTTCCAGTTGAGAGAGAGAAAGATAGGAATAAATATAAAATCAAAAGCAGGAAACGGGGCCAGGATTAAATGTATCTGCTCCTGGCTTGTGCAGCCTTTTCCTTTATGCTGTTAGCATCCAGAACCCTATTAGTAAAAAGTGCTCAGGAGCTTTTGTGCTACAAGCTAACTGGCAGGCACATTACTGAGCAAGAGGAATCCTGTTTCATTAGCTGCAGGATGGAGCCAGCACCCTACTTCGAGCAGAAATTCTGCCCCAGAGAAGCTGACCACCATACCCTTCCAAGAAGTAGAATGGGACCAGTTTGCCTCCTCCATCCTGAGAAGGTCTCCAGGCACTGAGAAGAAGAGGGGACAGTAAGGAGAGCCAACCAGCAGAAATTCAGATGTTATCAAAGGGGAAAAAAGAAAAAAGAAAAGGGATTGACTGCAGAAGACAGAATGATTTTTTTTTTTAATTTTTGTTGAAAGAAGCAAAGCCGTTCCTTCCTGGAATGGTGTTGCATTTAATTTTCTGAATAAACATTTTGGAGAGTACTGTTTCAAGTGAAGTACTCATAGGAAAATTAAGACGCCCAATTGCTACAGCCTTTATTATTATGAATGATCAAAATAAACTAGCTGGGAATGCCTCCTTAAAATTCTCTGATATTTATTGTGACAGCCACAATTACTACTCCTCTGGTTATAAACAGTGCCATTTGTTGTTGTTTCTGTGTTGGTACTATGCTATAGAGCATTATAGAATCATAGAACAGTTTGGGTTGGAAGGGACCTTTAAAGGTCATCTAGTCCAACCCCCTGCCATGGGCAGGACATCTTCCACTAGATCAGGTTCCTCAGAGCCCCATCCGATCTGACCTTCAATGTTTCCAGGAGTGGGGCACCTACCACCTCTCTGGGCAACCTGTTCCAGTGTTTCACCACCTGCATTGTAAAAAATTTCTTCCTTATCTCTAGTCTAAATCTACCCTCTTTTAGTTTAAAACCATTCCCCCTTGTCCTGTCGCAACAGGCCCTGCTAAAAAGTTTGTCCCCATCTTTCTTATAAGCGCCCTTTAAGTACTGACAGGCCGCAATAAGGTGTCCCTGGAGCCTTCTCTTCTCCAGGCTGAACAACCCCAACTCTCTCAGCCTTTCTTCATAGCAGAGGAGTTCCATCCCCCTGATCATTTTTGTGGCCCTCCTCTGGACCCACTCCAACAGGTCCATGTCTTTCCTGTGCCGAGGGCTCCAGAGCTGGACGCAGCACTGCAGGTGGGGTCTCACCAGAGCAGAGTAGAGGGACAGAATCCCCTCCCTCGACCTGCTGGCCACGCTGCTTTTGATGCAGCCCAGGATACGGTTGGCCTTCTGGGCGGCGAGCGCACATTGCCGGCTCACATCCAGCTTTTCATCCACCAGTACCCCCAAGTCCTTCTCGGCAGGGCTGCTCTCAATCCCTTCATCCCCCAGCCTGTATTGATACCGGGGGTTGCATTAGTGGGGATGGATATTGCCCCAGTATTAGAGGGGAAGGAAGAGAAATGGGACGCTGTTGCTGAGCATTAGCATATCACAAGTGTTCACATACAATGTGCTCATTTATTTTTGAGGTGGAGGAGAGGAAGGAGTGATAACTCTGGTTATAGAAAAAGACGATTTGTGTCTGTAATTGTAACAGTTGGGCATGTAACCCTTTTTTACAGGTTGGTTCTCCCCATACTGGGTGGACAGCCAACAGCATAAAGCACGCTGATATCCCTGTGTCACAACAGCACTTTTATTTGAATCTCTGCTCCTGTCTTTTCCTCAGTCATATTTCTCTTCCTGATGACTGTGCATTGTGCAAGTTGCCATGATTTATTCTGGGCTACACTTCTGCTTTCAGGGAAGACAGGAAAGGCACTTCCTAACAGCTAATTAGGGTTCCACGTTTAACGTCTGTAAGACAGCATTTTTTTCAGTGGCAATCGTAGTAAGACAGGAGTTGCCACCCATCAGCAGTCCAGTCAACTGCAGAGCCCAAGCAGTATCCAGCGTTAGATATTTCAGCAAATGTTTGAGGAACAGCTGAAGATTAATGTGCTATTCACCCTTCTGCTTTTACCTGTAAATGTAAGGGCATATTTTGCTTCTGCAGATGCTTTTTATACACTTCCTAGTTATGCATTTTTCTAGTATTCACATAAGCATTCAGGTTTTTAACCCTCTAAGCTCTTGTCTTTCATGTTGAATAGCAATGACATATACATGTATATATCTCTTACGTAAAATATTTTTCTTTATTCTACTTTTAAATGTTCTATTTATCTTCTTTATGAGGTGGTAAAATGCATCCATCTTCTACCATCTCTGCTTCATATTATTCAATAATATCATATGCCTGCAGCACTGCATAGTTGGTCTCCATTTCCTGTAAGTGTTCAGTTGTAGCTCTTAACAGACCTGTATTCTTATGACTTGAAATTATATTCTGAAATAAACCTTTACATGGCATTAGTTTCCATGTGCTATTTCAGATATAGCACTGGGCCAGTATCACCTCTGTGCCTAGATTTTGTCTGTTTCACAAACCTCACAACCAATATCTCATCATTAGTGTAATTCTGGCACGTTTTACATTCTCAGGATGCAAAATCGGCAGGATTCAGTAAAGAAAATAGAACAGCTGCTATCTAATGTTTATATGGTAAATTAAAACAACTTTTTTTTTACTAATTAACAGAATCCCTAGGACAATAGAATTGTATATTAATATTAATTTTAACTGTACTATTATTTTGGCTGAATTTAACTTACTGGATTTTTCAAGCTTTTTTTTTTCATATTTTTCAAGGAATATGAAAATTTTTTTTTTTTTTTAAATATTTGATCACAGATGTATACAACTTGTTTATTTTGTCAGGTCAAGTTTCAAAAGTATGTGTAATAATCCGTATTTTGAGTATTAATTATCTACATTCTGCTATAAATACTCTTCTATCTCCCTCCAGTCTTTTATATAACACTGTGAATTTCCCCTTCTGTATTACCAAGGCCCTGTATTTTTTATGCAATCCTCTTTTAATACCCAGCACCATGTGTGTGACCTGAATTCCTTCACCCAAAATTGAAATCCAGTTACAGGGAAGGTGACTTGAGGAAATAGAAGGAAAGCTGAGTTAACTACAGAATGTAATCTCTGTACCTATTCTGCTAACTTGCCTATGAAAAGCACTCAGCGCATCAACTTTTTGGTGCATTTGTACGCAAATGTTACTGTAGCTTCAGTGTAGACATGCCTGAGGTAAATTTGAAGTACGTAAATGTGAAGCAAAATGCAGACTGCAAAAGCTAAACATTTGAGGAGTGAGCCTGTAATCTTCTTCTACTGCTCCCCTGAACTAATTTCAGGCTAATTTGAGTATATCTAGTATATGCACTGAGTCTAGGTGCATACATACTCAAGACAGCCACCAGTGTATGTCACTGCAGTATTACAGGGTGGACCTGGGTTTAAGTGTGAGAGACTGGAGCAAAGAGAGGTCATTTTGGGCCTGAGCTTCTGAATTTCTTAGAGTCATCCTGTAGAGTTTCAGACACTCCTCTTGAGTGCCTACATTAGGAAAAATTACCTCTTTAGCCTTTTTTCCATAACTGACTGAGAGAGAGAAACACTATCTGCGGTGATTCTGCCCATCTGTCATTAAAATGACCTTCCAGATAGGCACATCTCCTGTACTGACAATATAGGACACATAGGATGACTGTGCTCTCAAATCAAATACTTCAGTCAGGTGCTTAACTTGCCTAAATTCAGTTGATGTCATCCAGCCTCTCCCCACCATTTGATTACTTTATTATATGGATTAAATTTATTAACCAGGTGTTTATGGAGATGGATAAAATAGATGGCAGAAAAATATTTTGACAATATTGGTTCTTCATGAAAAACTCTCTTGGCAAGAGGACAATGGAGATCCAGAACTCCTTTCAAGTTTAGTATCAATCTGACAGTGAACTCATCAGCATGGGCATTTTGTTTCGTTGCTTTTCATTTGCACAACTGGGTCACTTTAAAGTGATACTGATTTTGTATATATGGCTGTAAGCTGCATGTCAGGTACAGATGGGTGATTTCAACTGGCTCAGCTTTAAGAATATAAATAATAACGGTGAATTGCAATGATATATTTCATCCCCACTGCACAGAGGCATGGTGGAGCTTTAGTGATGCTCTGGTTATGGAATCCTTAGAAAATAAAGGGGCAGAAAAATCTAGTAATAAATCATCTACCTCCTCCAGCTGCCTGTGTTCCTCCCTGTCCACCATTATTTTCATGTTTGCCCAGAAACTTCCCTCACACTTTTTCTGGGATGAGGCGGTCAACAGTTTTCCCATAGTTCTGCTATTTTTCAGTTATACATCACCAACAGAGGTTCACTATGTCTGTACAAATCTGTGTAGAGACACACCACATTTTTTCAAAAAGAAACATACTGCCAGTGAAATTGAAAAAAAAAAAAGCTTTGATAAGTAAAAAGGGAAATAATATCTGATGCTTCTTGAAATCACGGGACAAATCCTATTCATCTTATTCACATGAGTATCGAAATCCTTGTTTTACTCAAATAATAACCTGAATGGAATTTGACTTTATAGTAGCTTAAGCATCTTTTATTGCTGTGGTTACCTTTGTGTACAGATACATATTTTTTTAAACTATTAGTTTAATAAATATTCTTTCTTTCCTTTTTTTCAGCATGTGAATTTATCCTGAAAGAAGAGATATTGTAATGTTTAAGGGCAGTGGCGAGGAAACTGAAGTGGGGGGTGGTTGGACATTTTTAGCACCAGAATCTTCCTGAGGAGCAGAGATGCTCTCATTTCAGTGGTCACAGAAGGCAGTGGAGAATCTGACATAAATAAGTTTTAGTTCAGGTGACTTCTTTCCCTTTGCCTCAGCACCTTGTTATGGAAAAGAAATGACAATTATTTTGTCCTTTTAGGCATCTTGTTATTTTAGGTTAGGAACTATCAGGATTGTGTTGCATTTGTAATGCATTGGGTTTGTGATTTTGGTTCAATTTTCTAGTTATTAAAATAACACAGACAGCTAATAATAAATTAGAGATTATTTTGCAAAATATAGTTTCAGCCATGCAAGCCAGACCAAATTCTCTACATTAGAAGCCTCAGAAATAGGCCCTATCTAATAAATTAGTGAACATTTTATGTTCACAGAGTTAATGTTCAGGAGGGAAAAAAGGTAACTTTAAACCACTAAAATATTTTCAGCTATATATTTGAGTCTCTTTAACAAACAGGTTTATACACTGTTTAAAATTAATAAATGCAACTAAATGGAAAAAATACCCAACCACCTTCTTAAGGCATTCCAACCACTGCAACGCCTCCCTTTTCAGAACCAGGACACTGCCTATTAATAAGGAAACTTTTATTTAGATCTGGGTATGACAGATTCTTTTTTCTCTATTCTGTTTTCTTTTGGACAGGATCTATATCATCAGTCATATGACTGTGTCTGTGTCATGTTTGCCTCTGTTCCGGATTTCAAGGAATTTTACACAGAATCTGATGTTAATAAGGAAGGCTTGGAATGTCTCAGGCTGCTAAATGAGATCATTGCTGACTTTGATGATGTATGTACTTCTAACAACAATCAACATATGGTTTCAATCTTAATAACCCAGGGTATGCAACAGTAAGCAAACATACTTGAAAGGGAGAGTGGAAGAGCTGTCAGAAAAGAACTTTTGTGTGCCTAGTCATGTGGAAATTACAGCGAGTATTAAAGGAAAAAGAGATTTATGTGGGATAAATCAGATATTGATCTGACATCATACTCAATTGCTTTTGATTCGCTATAATGAGAATCCTATGTGTATATCTAATGGAGAAATTTTTGCTCTTTAGCTGCAGTTCATGAGACGGTCATATTACATGCCATATATTAACTACAGTTTCTAAATACTAGTGCCTAAAGTCAGGTACGTAAGTCTATGTCCCCTAAAATGATACAGCTTTGTGTTATACCAGATCTGTGTTGCTCTCATTATACAGAGCATTGATCAGTTGATACATGAGCAACTCAAAGGATTGTATAAGTTTTAATATTCCATTCTCTGAAGTTACTAGCAAGTAGGGAGTATGACTACAAATGGATTGTGAAAAGGCAGCTGTAAAAGTCTCACTGAGAGCAGTATTTGCCTTAAAGAAGGTTATTAGTGACAAAGATACCAGAAAAGGGCGTTAAGATCATGTCATGACTCAGAGAACACAATCTGAATCTGCGGATCTGCAGCTATAGAGGGTATTTTGGCAGCAAACCCATTTGGAGACCATTGGAATGTTCAAAACAACCTGGGATCCAATCCTTGGATTTTAGTCCCATTGGCATGGACCAGCCATTGGCATGGAAGAGATGCTTACTTTTAGAAAGCTGCTCAAAACTTAACTGTTGGCTCGCATGGTGACTCAGTTCCAATATCAAACAAGTGCAAAGTCTACTGACTTTTAAGAGCTGTATGTACAATGAGGTGGAATTTATTCTCATTACTATAAATTTAGTCCCTTTATAATAAAAAGGTATTTTAGCAGACAGAATTCCCTTTCCTTGAAGGCTGTAACCATTGTTTTATCCATCCTTAAGTCCTTCATCCTGTATATATTTGTGAAGCCATTTGGGGTCTATTAAGAGACTGTTCTAAGAATTGATGCTCTGAATGCTGTTAGAGTAACAATGCTGTTAGAGTATCAAGGCTGCTGATCTGAATAATGAATAACCATCCTTGTTTTACAGTTATTGTCAAAGCCAAAATTCAGTGGAGTTGAAAAGATAAAGACCATTGGAAGCACTTACATGGCAGCAACAGGATTGAGTGCTACACCCAACCAAGAACAGTGTCAGGTACAGGAAAAGATTCCTGCTTAATAAAAAACATGTTCAAATGAAGGCTAAAATTCTGTTCATTAAACTGAAGGTTATGTATAATGTTGTGGCCTAGTTTTTTTCTTATTAAAATAGATTGTATTATATTAGACAAGTGTATACTTTTGTTTAGTAGTCTCTGTGAATTATTGTTCTTCACATTGCAGTTTGAAGATGCCACCTCTGTATTTGCTAAGTCTAAAGCAGGCCTTCTACTCTAAATACAGTACAGCATTTTATTCCTACATACTGCAGCAGAACTGGATTTATAGAGTGTAGAAAAGAGTGCAAGAATGAGTATTTTCCATGTTAAGCTGGGAGGGCTGAGTAGACGTATTAGCCATACACTTACAGAACCCTCTGGCTCAGCACTGAGAACGTGTTCCTTTGTTTCTAGTTTACTTAATAGGGTAGGATTGGGAACTGCAATCAGTAGAAATGAAGTTCAGAGGAGCAATTCATAACTTTCAAGTAAAAACCTTGCTTTTGCCATGATCTTTAGAGTACTACAGGTTAGCAACAGAGCGACAGCAATTATGAATCAACACATTCTCTGCTAGGATTAATGTGCTTTTGCCAAACTCACGTTCCTTCTAGACAGAAGAAATTAACGCCCGAAGCATAGACCCTAAGGATCCTGAGGGCAAAAAAAGAATTATTTTAAATTAGCTCTGACATTTAATACAGGGAGGGGGATGAAGGAAATGCAGAACTGTAGACTGGAGATGAGAAGACATAGAGGAGCTCTCAATCACAACTAAAACTAGTGTGTGCACAGGAAGAAATTTATCGTTTGAGTTATTTCCACAAACTGTGAATCAAGAGATCCACGTTTTAGTGTTCCTTTGGTGATTTAGTACACATTTTCAAAAGAAATCCACCAAAACTCAGCAGCCTTCAGTCCAGATGCCCGAAGATCCACAGATACTGCAGTACCTAGAGCGGCAGTGACTGACTGCTAGGCATACTGCTGGGAACAGCCCCCAGCTTAAAACAAGCACCCAAGGAAGACTAAGTGCCTAAAGAGGGGCTCTGAATACATCAACTGAACAGGAGACCATCCGTCTTAGCTAGGAGTGAACTCTAAAGGAAACAGGCTTCATTCATCTAAACAGCTGCTCCCACCTAGGCTGATGCATCTACTCTATGAATCATCTCCCAAAGTTGTCATCTGTCCATCTCTTCTGTCACTTTATCTCAAGAAATGAGGAAGATGCAGTCATTTCTCATAGAGATCAGTAAGTCCATTTCTTATGAAATCGTTCTCTTGTCAGGGCCCTACCCTGGGCTGTGGGAGCCCAAAAATAAATTCTCTCCTCAGCCTGAGAGGACTCAAACCAGTAGTTAGAAATCAGGCTACACTGTTGATGTATGAGGAGACATTAAGTCTATAGCCTTTATAAGTGGTATAAGCTCTGAGCTAGTAAATTAGGGGGCAGACAATGGGTTGCCTTCTTCCTTTCTTCCTCTTGTATTTTATTCATTTTCAGGTCTAGAAGAAGTTCTCAGAGATGCTTGCTTATCTACTAGATGAGATTAGTGGAGGAACTCTTAAAATTGTAAATTTCACTGGAGCTTAAGCATTAACTAGGGTGCTGAGCTGTGCAACAGTGAGAGGGAGGAGTCTCTGTGGGGCTGTCCACAAGCATTATTTATTATTAAAGGACATAAAATAGAAGCAGACACTTAGACAAAACTAACGAGCAAATCCTAGGCACACATAGACATTGAGTGTCTGTGGGATTAGATAGCTAATCGGTAACTTGAGAATCAAAATGTTAGATTAGACATCTTTCGGATCTATCATCTCTAGACTGCCTGACTGTGTAAGTAAAATGCATCCTGGTCTATTGCCACTGTTTGATCTAACTGATGCTGGACAAGGCACCATCTTCTACACTACTTTGCTGCTGCTGCTGGCATTAGGACATCCCTAAGGGTTTAAGTGCTTTCAAGTGTTCAGTGTATTTTGGTTGTATTCTCACAGCAACTAAGGCTAAGGAAAATTATTTTATTCTGTTTGTTTGGCTGTTTAAATTCAGGAACCTGAACGACAGTATATGCACATAGGAACCATGGTGGAGTTTGCATTTGCCCTGGTGGCGAAACTGGATGTCATAAACAAGCATTCATTCAATGACTTCAAGTTACGAGTAGGTATGTATAACAGGATTTTTATGAGAATATCATGGAGAAGGGGGAGAATTCAGTGTGAAGTACCAGCTGATTAAAGTGTTAGTAGAACTAACCAAAAGGGCCATGAAAGTAAATAGCACTATCTTTAGCCTGTTAAGGCAGCCTATGTGGTATTGTCTGTGAACCATAGCTGCTGTTGTGGCAAGGAGTGTTTTCAAGGCAGGACTCAGGAAAGGGCAGTATTCCTAAGTAAGGAATGGTTGAAAAATACATTCCCATTGCTCTGAATTGTTTTATGGTAACTCTATAATAATTATTCTGGAGGTTGCTAACCGCATAAATTTTTTAAGCTTATCAATACCAAAAGACACAAGAAGGCTCTAGGCAGGGCTTTACAAAACCATATAAATGATTTTGGAGGACAAGAGCTATAAGGGGCCAGTGAGGCTGGATTTTGAAATATTTTAGATGTACTAAACTCAAGCAAGCATACAAAAATGCACCCTTTCCTTCCCAGTGTTAGACAAAGGAGGATATTTCTCTTCTTTGTTATTCTGTGGTTATTGACACATAAGAGCATGACTAGTTGTTTATATTTCAGCTTCTAATTGCTTCTACTTGTGCATCATGGTATTTTAAAAACGAAACAGGCAGCTGCAGTAAGCCATGGAAAGCATGATGAAATAAATTAATTCAGAGCTGGTCAAGAACCATATGTTTCAAAATGTTTATTTCCTGATAGCAGCACACAGCAGTTTTACAATGCAATGTGTAACTTGGAAAGTGTGAAATGAAAGCGGTAAATAAATATTGGAAACCCATAAATCCTGTAAACATGTCAAAAGTATTTGATTTCCAACAGTTATTCTCCGGTCTTGTCTTTTTCTTGCTGTGCCGCTTGCTTTTCCTTTCGGCTGCTCCTCTCACGTTTACTTCACAGTGCCACCCACTGGCAAAACCTGCTATCTTCTGACTTGAAATACTCATGTGTTCCTGAGAGCACTCCTGTGCCAGTATGTTTTATATTCCTTGCTAGAGTTAAAAAATGACAAAGCAAATCTGAAGTATGCTTCCTTCTCAAAGTGTTACAGAACTTGATGGGTTTAGAAAAAAAAGTGTAGAGATACCATATTTCTGTACAGAATAAAAGTTCTCTTCTTGCCATAGATGACACATGCCACATACTTGCAAACATACTTATATCAGCAGTGTCAGTACAGATAAAGAGCTGCTGAGTGTCGGGGCTAAATCCGCAAACTGATTAAAGCAATACTGACTCCTTTAAAGTGGGGATCATGAAGGAAATTTTCTAGGGGAAAAAAAGATACCTACTTGTGATTTTTAAAGTGTTTGCTGTAGGTTCCAGAGAAGTCAGAGTGCTTTGCATCATGAAATGAGGAATGATTAAGTCTACAAAGGGACACAGGCCTCAAACTGGCACTTTTGCCACCTTAATCCAATATAGGCACCACCGAGATCTTCACTTCCCATCTTAACTTCACTACTTTTTCACGTACCACCACCACCTGACCATGAAAGCATCTGATATCCGTAGCAATTAGAGCCACAGAAACATTTGAGCATCTACCTCTGACATAATCCCAGCTTTAAACCCAAACTGCCATTTGTAAAAGCCTGTGTTGTAGGTGAACTTAATTTGGTTCCTGCTTTTGGCTGAGGCCGCTCAAGCATGGGGATCCTGTTCCCTGGAGAATGCTATGAACCCAGGCTGTAGGATACTTTGGAATGAGATATTCTCTGTTTGTCCTGCTGATTTCTGAACAGTATTTGCTGAACAGTATTTGCCTTTTCATGGAATAATGGAATAACAATAATAATCACTTTGGATACGAGAGAAAGAGATGGATGGTATCACCCTCTGTTACAGCGTTCACCTGGACTGAGAGTACTACCCTTTCAGCCTTGCCCCAACAAACATTCACATGTGTCATGCGAAGGAGATCTGCACTTTTTTTTGACATAGAGCAGCACATCCCAGAATGCCAGAGGGGCCAAAACACATTTCTAAGAGATATGGGTAGAAGTCTCCTCGAAGGAGGAGGGATCTGAAGCTGGGTCTCCAGCCCCTGAGGTATTACTCAAACCATCAGCAGTGGTGATTCAGGAACGAGGTTAAAAAAAAAAAAAAAAAGACACCTCCTGCCCATTGTATTTTGTAGGAAAGTCCCACTGCACTGCCCTAATTTCTGGACCATGGCAGAGCATATGCCACACACATCTCTTCAGTATTCCCTACTAGCTGGCTTGGGCTACTCAGTAGATAGCTGTTGTGGATTCCACTCCTAGGTCCCTAGTGCTTTCTACACGTTGGATGTCATGAAGCAGAAAGGCACACCCATGACTTGGGTGTTAATGCAGAGTGTTGCAAGGCCTAAGACCCTTTGTGCATTTAATCCCAAATGCTTAGACAAATATTTATGAGGTTCTATCTGGTATCCTTTAGGGTTTGCGTATTTCCCCAATTTTCTAAATTTAACTGCTACAGTCACTTCTTCTAGGGTTTCCAAGTGGGCTTATAGTGTTGTTGCTAGCCCATGCTGCCATGTTACATATGATCCATACTAGATGAGCCAGCTTTGAGATGCCTTCCCGTGCTACAATCACACTTTCATTTTGCTGCATAGATATATCCCTAGTGATGGTTTCTGTCAAGGAATTAATAGAAGTCAGTTATGATCCACTGATCTGGAGATAATTTTAGAAATCCAAACTACTCACTTGGCCAGGGTTTATTTCTCACTAGGTCTAACTTGGCTTTCCTGCTCATCGGTATGTATAGTTACAATTATAGTATATTTGATGCTGGTTAGCGATAGTGCTTTTGATTTTGCCTCCTGGTTTCCTTCCCTACTAGCAGAGTACAACTCACTGCCTTTACAAACATAACATAGGATACAAACTTACTGCAAGATAAAAAATGCCCAGAGTCTAATGAGGTTCTCATAGTCATACTATGTTGTTCTTCACTCTTACAGTGTGCATTTCAGAGCTAGCAATTTGTTACTCCTACTCCATGCTTAATCAAATTATTTGAATACATATATTTATATTGCAGTTGTTTAGGACCATTCTATGAGCAATCCAGCCTTCAGTCGAAGCTTCAACTCCTTCCAGCTCATTCACATTAGTTTATTCTACATTTAAGAAGCAAAGGATACTGTAAAAGTCATTTGATTTGGCCATCAACTATTGCAGAGAGGAGAAGTCCTTTTCACTACAAGTAAAAATGAGAAGAAATTCTTCCATATCTATTTTCCCAGAAGCTGCTGCTTCCCACAGTGTGTTCCTCATGCTATCTAATAAAGGCAGTAGCAGCTTATTGGGATACTAATGGTTGAAAATATCAAATTTACTCAGGATGGGACAGAGCTGTAAAACTAAAATTAGATGAACTAACTTTTGGCATTTTTATAACTAACACCCTCCTGCTGTAAATGATTGATAAAACAGTTGTGAATAGGCCATTGGTTGCTGTACTCACTATTCAGCACAGGCCAAATACCATGTTCATTCACTTGATATGTTACCAGATGCACTGTGTGTCCTTCTTTTTTAATGTTAAGTTCTGGTGTTTTCCAGGTATCAACCACGGACCTGTAATAGCTGGAGTAATTGGGGCTCAAAAACCACAATATGATATCTGGGGCAATACAGTAAATGTGGCCAGCAGGATGGACAGCACCGGTGTCTTAGATAAAATACAGGTAAGTCTTGGGTTTGTGCTAGTATTAATCTTAATCCTTTGAGTTTGCTGCTTAAGAAACATCATATATTTGTACACTAAACAGGTCTGTGTTTTGGAGCTAAGGATGCCTACAGAAAAAAATTACCTACCAGCTGTATCTGTACATTTCAAAAGAATTAGACCTTGGATAGGAAAGTAAAGAAATAAAAGAAAATTATAGGGAAAATGGGAGGAGAATCAAAATTTTGTCTTGACCCTACAGAGGAATACAGTGGAGAAAGTCATGGGTTGCCTGGAAATGCATCCCTAGATTAAGAGAGGATTTGAGGGAAATCACATTTCTGTTAATTTCTAAACTTGTAAAATACTAGCTACCTTATCTCTGAAGGACATTCCTGATGTTAATTATTTTTAAATAAAGGAAATGACCATAACTGCTGTACATCAAGTTAAATCCATAAAGCAGTCATGAAACTTCCCTTTTAATGAACCATGCTGATTAATAATCTTTATAGATTATTATCTGTATAGATCATAGATAGACCTGTATAGAAAAGACCTTCAATTTACTAACTTACCAGTGATTCCATATTCAGGGATCACGTTTTAAGTATCTGCCTAGTATGCTGCCTAGCACTTTGGGATCCCAGTATGTGATTGAGCTCCAAATCTATGATTGAGACTATGCAAAACTAAATAATAGAAAAGTAGAGTTACCAACTGTTGGTCAAAACTGAAAACAGAAGGGATGTCAAAGCAATGACATCTACAAACAGTTGCTTGCTTCACAAAGTTTGGTTCGCTGCCAGATATGTGAGAAACGCAACAGCAGCTCTGACAGATGATGCTAATGTCTTACTATCACTTCATTCACACAGCCTTAGTATTTGCAAAAAGATGGGGAAGCTTGGGTCTACTGAAATGAAAAACAGCTCCTGAAGTTGAGAAAAATGCTATATGAGGAAAAGCATTGTCCCTAGTGCCATTTGTGTATCTACGAGCCCTCTGTTTGCAATCCTAGGTACGCAAACGGTTTTACCCCATTTGATACTTGATGTAAGCGATTAGAATGGGCATCCAGCAACAGACTATTTGGAAGCTCAGGTGCTCAAACCTCACTTGAGACCCTTAAAAGCCTTATAATCATTATAGCAAAACCCTTATAATTGCTCAGAACATATGTTCTCTTCACACTGGAAGAAGATTCTGCTTTGCTCTGTTATCAACACTGGTTGCGTTACTGTATCGTTGCAGGTTACAGAGGAGACGAACAATGTCCTGCAAACACTGGGGTACATGAGCACTTGCAGAGGAATAATAAATGTAAAAGGAAAAGGAGAATTGAAGACATACTTTGTACATACTGAAATTACAAGATCCCTTTCACAAGGGAACGTGGCATCTTGAAGAATGCTTGTATGTGTCATCAATACCATATTTTCAGGAAAGTATCACGCACTTTTTAACTACATTTTGGCCCTTAACATGCGTGCTATTTTCTGGTATGTGGCACTTATTTTAATATGGCTGCAGAATAGTCCCATGAGCCATCATTTTGCACCTTGATACTCCTATGTTCAAGGACAGTTGCGATGTACGCTATAGGACTGGAAGATTATACTGCAACTTGCACTGTTATTCAAAGACAAGAAAAGAAGGAATAGGAATCAAAAGGAGGTAACTCATCCTGAAAGGACTAAAAAGAGATGTTAGTGACAAATGCGGGGAAAAATGGCAATAAAGCTAGGGGTGCATACTATTTTCTGATGCATGGTGTTTTCTGGAAAATACAGTCGCTCCCCAATAGCATCTACTAATCTGGTATTAAAGTATACAGTATTTGTAAATAAGTTTACTCTGTCCACACATGATTTGGATGTGATCACCAGTTGCATCTCATAGCCAGGGACACGTTGGGTGGCTTGCTGGCATTCTTTCTGAAGAGAGAGCTAACAATGCTGGAATAGTTTTGTACAAACGTGTCAAATGTTTTGAAGCTATTGTCTTTTGTAAGGTTAATTCATTAAAAGTTTATATGTACTTTGCCTTACTGTTGCCGTCTCTTAGTTTTGCTTCCTCCCATGGCTTCTGTCGCTCTAAACCTGCGCGTCCTCTGCTGCTGCCGCTGCTGCTTTTTATTGAGCAGTTAGATGTTGAGGCAGGCTATGGCCAGCTATCTCAATAGCCTCGGTCACTAATATCTGCTAGACTTGCTATTGCCTTTCAGAAATTGAATCATCTCTATTGTCTTCAGTCTTGGGTGGCATCCTAGGCACTTTGCAGTCATTTACTCCCTGGGTGACACAGAAGACTTACCTCAAATCCATAAACACAAGCAAAGGGGTGGATACTGGAGACAGTAGCAGTGTTGCTACTTTGCAACTGGCCTGCAATGCTTGACCAGTAACTAGGAGAAGCTGTACAAGAGAAGAAATGTTTTGTTTGTTTTGCATTTTGACAACTTCTTTTGCCCTTGCATGCCTTTCACTTAGCCTTTACAATGCCGTATTTCATGGGATATTTAAAATAATCTTATTCATCAGGACATGAGTATGAGCAGAAGATACAAAAAATGCTATTTTGTGGATATTCGAGATCAATTTAAATCCTGTTGAACTGAGAAGTTTCACACTTGCAGAGTTTCATAGATGGGCCAGGTGAAAGACTGAAAAAGCAGGTAATTGTATTATCTATGCTTCTTTGAAGCATAGATAATAAAGATTAATTTTTGCTTTGCTATTATCAGTACTTGAATATTCTTTTAGTCATAGCAGCCTAACAAGACCAAAATGAATAAAATCCTCCTATTTAAAAAATAGCACATAATTACAAGATTTTTTTCTGACTGATATCGTATGAATACAGAAGTCAACTTATGCACTCTTAGCTCTGGCATGTTATTGAACTGTAAAAAGTTTTCAGATTTCTCATTCATGAAACATATATTTACATTTGTATTGCATTGGTGTCCTTTCAGAAGGAGTTCTCAAAATTGTGGGTCACAAATAAATGGCATCAGGCCACAGTCTTACTGAGTGTGGCATGGTTTACTCACAGCAGCCATCTGCCTGCGAGCAAATCGGAATAGCAGTAGATTTCAAATGCCTACATTTGCAGTAAAATAGACAATCTGAATTTTGATCCCTTTAAGTTATTCTAAAAGCAAAATGCAAGTTATTTCAATTATGTCCAACATAACACACTTGACTTCTCGTCTCACCCAGAGCTGGAGACTTTTGATCAGTAACTCTCAAGATGGCTGGTCAATCTAATAAAAACTCATTAAAAATGTGTTGTTGCCTTCATGATTTCTTCCTTTTAATTAGTAAGTTAAGATAAATATTTTCCAATGGAATGAAAGACTTTCCAAATAGCTCACATGGCAGCAGAAACAATGTCCCAGACATTGCCTAAAACAAGCTATCACTTAGCTATGCTTAAGACTTCTCCTAAATCCCTCCTCTCCACTTACTACAAATCTGTCCTAGGAACAATTAAAAAAAATTATAAAATCTTTTAGATTTTGAACGTACTCTGGGCCCTTAAAATCATTCTGGTATTATCACAGGTCAAAGCAATCATTTCTTACTGTGGATGAAAACCCTTTATGTAAAGTTGATTATATTGTACTGTTGTATCTATGTGCAGCTTTCAGTATAACCTGTACATTCAGGATTTTGCTTTTCATTTGTATTCCTCCACACTTTAGGCATTAGCAGCAAACCTTGTACCTAACTCGATAGCCTTGCTTCTATGATTTTTATAAAAGTTAAACAATATTATATTTCTGTAAGCCATGAATTGTTAAAACATTTGAATGGCCATGAACTGACTGGTCCAATGAAATATAAAGAAAGATATACACCAATGAAATATAAAGAAAGATATACACGTGCCCTCCAAGAGCATGTTGAAAATGCCCTTGTTCAGACCACTCATGTTTCACTGGTATTCTTCTCTCATTTTGTAGTTGCGTTCAGATTCTTGCAGCCAAATCCTGTGAAGAACAAGAAAGCGGGCAAAAGGTGATTATACATGCGGTATGATGCCCAGACAAAGAAAGGTGCATACCCTCCTTTCTCCAGCCTTCAGTTACTGACTATTATTATTATCTTTCTAGTGCCAAGAAGCTATTTGTATCCAATAAATACTTTTTGTCTTCCAATGCATTTTACATCTACTGTTTATACTGTTTTATTTTTCCCCTGTCGGGTTTGACCCAGAGTTCTTGTATCCTCTTTCTTCCTCTCCCGCAGCAATTTCATCTGCCTCAATAACTGGATATAACTAAGACTGTGCACATATCAGTGTGTAAATTGAAAAGCTTTATGATAACCATACAGACCAATATTTGAGATGCCATATATTCTACATCACAGTAAGGCTCAAGTTCTACCACTTCCGTGTTGGTGTCATAGTTCATAGGTCACTAGCGAACCACAAAGAATGTGACTTCCAAAAGTACAATGCAAATGTCTTTCACGCCGTGAGGCAGCAGCCAAAAGATCAATATAAGAGTGATTCACTGTGGTCTGGGAAAATGAAATCCAAACGGGAACACCTGGGGAGCCTGCTGGATTTCTTTTTCAAAATCAATCCTTCGCTCCAATTTATGGAGGGCTACCAAGGGACAGGAAGAAAGATTGGACCTGTAGGTATTTTTGTTAACTACAAAAGTAGTTGGGATTACCTGAAAATTAATGCTATGTGAAAAACATTTTTCATTCTCTTTATATTCCTTTATGATTCCTCTATTTTGTAAAATACCTACAGACCTTCCCTTTTTCCACTGAGGCACAGGTAGGAGTTCAACCTGCTCGTTTCTAAAGCGACAGCTGTGCGCATCTGAAGGTAGAGCCGTTGAAAGTCTGTCCTGTTTTGTTTTCAGAACCTCGTATCAGGACAAATAATTAGCTATGTTGTCAGGATGCTTTATATAGCAGCAGATTTACTGTTAAAAGCAATGATTACCTTGTCCTTTGATATGACATTTTCCTATTGGTTGTACTTCTGTATGAAGATACTTTAATTTTTCATTTTCAGATAGCAGATTCTCCTTCACCTGACCTAGATACTACCCTTCAATGCTTTTTACAAGTGGACCCCAAACAATTTTAAGACTAGGGCTAGTTTTAGTTTTCCTTTCTTGTCTAAAATAGTGGAGTGACTCTGGGGAGGATACAAATGTAGAATGAGATATATGTGCCTTAAATAAAACATGTAATTAAGACAGCATTTTTGTTCCTTGAAGTACTTCAAATTCGTGTGGATTTGTCAAAAGTGGTGTATAAATCAGTTGTAGCTGGATCACCCTAAAGTTTGCTACTTATTAATTTTAAACATTTTCAAATTTAGGGGCAGGAATTATTCAGGTCAATTTAGTTTTTAGTATGTCAAGATGCAAGATATTTTAATCCTCTTTGTAACTATGAAGATATGAACCCTGTTATACTGTAGGATGCCACTGTTCAAAACAAAGATTCTGCCAAGAATTGTTTGAGATTTTTTGATGGAGTATTTTTCAAATATATTTGTAGCCATTGAGATGCTCTTCATGAAAATCTCAGTTTTGACAGGAAAAAATGCAAGATTGACATTCCTGGACTAGAAATTTTCATGTTTGCATTCCGAAACAGTGTTGCAAATAACAATTGTTATGAAAATAATGTCCACCTCATGTATAAAATTGTGTATTTCTCTACTTACCAAGAAGGTTATTGAACAGAATATTCATCTGACTCATTGAATTGGAATATCCATTCAGCAGATTATCAGTCAGCATACAAATAATAATTGAAATTATATCAGTTAACCAGTTTTCATTTTATAATTGTTTTCAAATTATTAAAATAAAAATAATTATAATTATTTGAAAAGCATAATTCTCTAGTCAAGCAGTTGAAATTGTAGGCCAGCCAGGAAGTGTTTGCAATCTGCAGACCAAGGCTCAGTCATCGTAATTGTGTAGAGAATTATTTGAAACAACAGATATATTCAGGGAAAATTAAAAAGTGTCCTGAGTAGCTCATGAACAAAAAAAAAAAACCTGAAGATTGCAAAAGGTGTGCTGACTTCTGCAGGTGATGTACAGTTGTCTCTGTCTCCTTCAGAAAACCTCTGAAGAGCCTTCCAGTTTGAGACGGGAGGTCTGTTACTAATTCAGGGTCTGGAAGAAACAAGCATTTGTGAGCATTTGTGAGAAATGGCTGGCTTGGACCAAAGCTATGGTAGTGGAAAGGGGACAGAGTTTTTGAGCCATTTTTGTTTCAGCCTCTTTTTCAAGGGCCGTCGGATGCAGCATTTGTTGGCAACGGCTGTCTCTCCTTAGTGGATCAGCTGAGGGTCAGGAACGTACAGCAATCTGATATATGAGGTCAAACAGCAAGGACAGGAGATTAATTGCGAAGCCTTAATTTGAGGCTAGCCACCTGAGCTCTAAGTGACATGAGTTTGAAACAGGTACGTCAGCTTGTAGTAAAACAGCTACTGTGGTTTTTCTGCGTATCAATGACCTGTCCAATTATATGTTATCTGTCCTCTTGCGTCTGTCCCGTCTCCAGCCCCCTGTTGTTGTCGCCTCCATCCCGTTTCCCCCCTGCCCCCCTCGTTACCATTTGCTTCACAAATTCTTTTTAGGAATTTTCTTGCAAAGTTGTTCCATAAGCCAGGTTGACATTTCAGAACAGTGACCCTGCCTTTGAAACACCTTTATAACTATAAAAGTACATATGAACATATTTGAAATTCAGGAACCTTAGCAGTGGAACCTGAGGGGTATATTGCTAATCCCTAAAATGGCAGGCAATTGAACTTAAGTCCTTAAGACACTGAATTCAAAGCAACTTTTAACACTTTGGTCTCTGAGCTCAGCTGTATTTGAATGCTAACTTTTGGCCATATAGATTAAAATTACTCCATCGCCCTCTCACAACTGTTTACATGTTCATATTTACATTACTAAGGAAACAGGCTGACCTCCAGTGCTACTCTGTAACAGGAACATACACCTGACAGTAGTATAGTAGCAGTGTATGATCTAAGTCTGGTTGTTACTGAAACAAAAATCCCTGGGCATTCATATCCTGCTTCTGGGGAGTCTGCAAAAGGTGACCAGGAAGAAAAAGCCTTTGTAAGATTCAAATAATTCCAAAGGGATTTATACCTTTATTGGGAAGGAAAAATGAACTGAAAACCATCATTTTAATTTATTTCAGATGGGTGGTTTAGGACAAATCTGTAACAAGCATCCAGCAGTATTTTTGACAATCTGAATTGCATCCAGCTGGTGCAATTCAATTAATGCCATCTTAAATGTTAATCAAAATGAGCTACATATGAACAGTAGAAGGAATGTTTCTCTGGAGAGAAACATTTCAGATCTGACTTCAGAGCTCTTGCCTAGCTTAGTTGGGATTTCTGGCGAACGGTTTCATGCGGCTCTATTTATAGCTGCAGCTTCAGCTGAGCTGCTTTTTATAAATGGGCTTCCTATCTCTTGGTGCTCGGACTAAACTACAAAAAAGCACTTGCACAGTGGCAAACATGTCTCTGCGTAGGAAGCTGATGTAAGGCAGCTGTTGGATTTTCAATTCCACTGCTCGCTTACACTGCGCTAATTTGGCTAATTTGCAGAAAGAAGAGGACCCTAATTGGTAGAAGGACGTTATTAGATAAGCAGATGGGAATTGTCACAAATGATTAAAAAAAACCACCCACCCAAGACTGTAGAGTATAAATACCTCCACACTGCACTTGAAAAGAAGCAAGATGCTACATTATTCAGTGTGTTAGTGATGGGAGAGTGGCAGCTGTATGGTAGGGATGGGACTTTTACATCAGTAGACCTGAATTATTGCATGGGTCCACGATGCCCAAAAGAATTGGTTGTGAAGATCTCTGGTACCCTGAATGTTGGGGGTTTTTTAAATAAATCTTGGATGTTCAGTAAAAATAAGATGCCTGCAAGAGTGCTGTTGTGAAATATACTAGTAGCAATAATGATAGTAATGCTGTACCTAGCAACTGTGGTTGCAGAAAAGGAAGGTAAAACAAACCAAGCTAGTCACGTATCCCCAAGCATAGTTACGTGTATGTATTGCAGCAGGATAACTGTGAGGAAACTAGGAGCCAGGTGCTACCAGGGTAGAGCAGTTTTGGAGTCAATCTGTTGTTAGAGATTTGCACCTGGGAGACACTTACTTTCAGTGCCCCCAGCATGAGTGTTTGTGTGTGAGAGAGATTTCCAACTGCATTGCCTGAAATGGCTGAACATCCTGTTAAAACCTGGGCCCGAGTGGGCGAGGAGGCGCGGGCCAAAGAGACCCCAAGTTCCCTGAGACTCGGGATCCTCATTCTGGTGGAAACTCCACGTTTTGGTGTGGTTTTATTCAACCTCTCCACTTAAAAGGGGATTTTGGTATTAGAAATCAGCCACGGGAAAAAGCCAGTCCCTTTCGGCCGGGCTTTGCTCTAACCTGCTTCCCCAGCTTCCAAGGGCAGCCAGGGACCAGGGAGCTGGCGGGAGGGAGGGCAGCGCTG
>NW_009206211.1:7464-12554 GCF_000690835.1 Fulmarus glacialis | reverse complement strand
CCCGATAGAGACGATCTGAGCTCCACAGATGTAGGAGCGAGACACTCTAAGCAGCCAACACTAGAAATAGCTATTTTCTTATACCTGAGAGCTCAGGGTAGCTCACACTACTGCTGCCGACAGCTCACAGCGGGTCAGCAAGTAGCAGAAAGCAGCCTGAAAATACCTTGAAATACTCAGAAACCCAACTCTTAGCCGTGGCGTGCACGAGGAGTGCGGCTCCCGAGATGCCAGCCAAGGCCACCGGCACCAGGCCGCGAAGCAGCGCTGCCATCCCAGCAGAGCTACCGGTACTGCTGCGGGATGGGGCAAAAAGCAGCATTTGCAGAGTAGTCCTGCTTTTCTCCTGTCCATCTTCTTACAGGAAACTCTAGAAGGGCTTTCTGAAGCCGTGTTTACCAGATCTTAAGTCCAGCAGGTAAATTATTTTAGACCCAATTAATAGCAGAAGAAATTCTGAACTGTTTTTATTACCGACCCCTTTAATATAATACACTTGCAGATCTCTGGTGTGGTTTTCCAACTAACTACCATTTTTCTCCAGCCCTTCAGCAGAGGCAGCTCACCAAACGCTGTTCTCTCCCTTATATTTCTTTGGTCTGTTACATACTCTCACCAGGCTGTAATCCCCCTGCAGGTCTGCCTAAGCAGGGGGGGATATGAATAACCTTTGCAAGTTACCAAAAGATCCAAATTCTTCTAGATTTTCTGTAGCAGACTAATGCCAACGAGCCTTAAGATCGCCAGTTTTCCACATTTCTGGAGACAGGTTATTTTTTGGATGTGGTCTGTTGGCTCCTAAGTCACCAGCCTGACTACATCTTCACTAAGCCCAGTCAGTCTCGGGTTAATAATTTTCAGTAGGGCTATACACCATACTCTAGGGCTCTCCTTTCCCTCTAAAAGGATGAAGCTTCTGGCTCTGCACTTGTATTTCTGACACGTTTTCTAAAACTTAGTTGAAGCATGAAGTTAAAAACAGGAGGGATGTCACAAGGAGTTAGGGAAGAAAGTTACCCAAAAGCAGTATCCTGCCAGACCTGGTGTGCGAATGCTCCCCGCCAACACACTTCCAAATGTGATACTTATTGAAAGAGACTTAGAAGCAGAATAATTAGAGATGGGGGTTTTTTTCAGATTTTGATGACTTAATTCTGAGGCTGAAAGTTAATTTATAGGTCCTGTGAAAAGGCAGGGACCCTCTTCTGCCTCTTTGTGGGTTACATCCCCTTATTCTACCCCATATTCAAGCACAAAGGATTTCCGACAGTGACTGCTCACTCGTCTGCACCATTATTTTGCCTCCCAGTCCCCGCATCACCAAGAGTCTTGCCAATTATTTTTTTACATTAAAAATGATGGACAACCCCTTCTCAAAAGGCTGTAGGTGCCCTCTCAAAGAAATGCAGAGGGAGAGCCGGCATGGGAAGGGAAGGCCACATCACCGCAACAGCGGCGACCACCCCCCAGCAATGGGACCAAGTGGCAAACCTCCTCCAGTCCCTTTTCACAACAAGACTACCAGGGAAAATTCAGTTTTAGCTGTTAAAGGTCAGGTAACCCTCAGCCTAGAAAACCAAACCACCCGTCCACAGTCCTTCAAACATGATGCACAAAATACTACCGCAGACTGAAGAGAATGCTTTTTTATGTTTTTCTTTCACCAGCTTACTTAAAACATCAAAGTAAGTGATTATCTAGGAAATACTTCAGAATTGTGTGTGGTTTAAGATCAGCCACTGATCTTTTGTATTCATTTTTTAATAAAGACTGGCTTCTCTTTGGGGGAAAGTTCAAATTCTAGCAACGAGATGTTGCTGGGGGACAGTACAGGTGTAGCATCAAGGGGGACTGTTAATAATTCAGTCACCTGGAAGGTGCATCAGTGTTCTAATTGCTTAAGAGACACAAGCTGATGTTATTTCAATGACAATCAAGTGTGGCAAGTTGGTGGCTCTATCAGCAAGAGAAACGCTGATACCACACACTTGTGTATTCCTAGAAATACATAAGTACCGTGAAGTAACTTGTTCGCAACATGTTTATGTAAACTGCTGAAGTGAAACTAGTCCTAAGCTGCTTTCAGGAGGAAAGTTCTATGAAACTGCAACAAATTAAGGAAGAAAGCTAATTAAATGAATCTACCTGTAGCTGTCAGACTTTTTAAGAGTTGGGATTTGGGGAGGAATTCTGTAGGTATGTTAATCTTGTGTTCAGAAAAAATAAAGCTGACACTATTTAGGTCCAAACAAGGCAAACCAGACATCTGAGACAGTAATTAATAAATGGTATCTTATCCCTATTTTAATATATAAACATCTTTGCCAGGTAGAGAGTATTTGCCAGTAAGAGAGTATTGCTAAAACGTGATTAAAGCAGTCCCCTCTCCTACTTAAAATAGCACCTAAAATCTTTACAGCCAAGTGTCAGTGCACCTGTAATCTGAATATATTCCTTTTTGGGACTCTATACCTTCTAACTAAACACTTGGGCGCTACACATTGCCATATTACACTTTTATTAAAATAGGCAACATTATATTATTAACATTATTGGATTTTAATCTAAATTAAATACTACATTTAAATTAAAATGCAATAGTTCAAAATTAGAGCAGCCATTTATGTAAGCAAACAGCTATACTTTTGCAAATCTTTTCCTTGTTATGACTCAGACGATGCACAGTAAAACAATACCAGAACAGTATTACCTCACCATTTCTCACCTGGGCCTTGATTAAAGCTACTCAATTAGGCACAGAGCAGAGCACCGTGCGTGTGCGGTCAAATGGGAGAAGGAAAGCTGGAATGCAGCTGGCTGTCTCAACTGAAGCTGGCACGTCTTGGGTGTGTCACTAAGGTGACGCTGTTCGGAGGAGGGCATCAGCTGCACCGCGCTAATGACACTCCCTGGTGCCGTGGTGCCTGGACTGGCTATGCGTGGGTGGCTCCGGAGGGAAGCCGTCCCTGTCAGCCTTTCCAGCCGGGCCAGTGGCACGCTGCAGTCACGCACTTTGCTTGTATCAGTCTTTGCAATTTTTATAAAGGTGTATTACAAAGATCCAACCTAGCAAATTGCCTTGAGTACTTACTTGCACATTATTTTCATTTAAGAATGTGGCATAAACCCAGAAAACTGCATAAATACTCATCCTGATAACCAAAACTCATGTTACGTAGCCTAGATCCTACTTTAAAACTGAACATCTCATCACAGAAGCAAGGTTTTGCTGGAGCCACAAAGTCCAACTATTAAGTTGTTCTTCCAAAGGTACTTCCCGCATTCCAAATGCAAAATCCATAGATAATACAGATCAAATACTTCATCCTTCCTGTATATTTTAATATTACACTATCTACACTCTTCATAAAAATACCACCCAATATAGCATACACTAGGACATTAATTTTGTTGCGGTAATAGCAGAACTTGGTATTGGGATGTGAGAAAAAACCCCAACAGTTCAGGCAAAATTCCTAAGTGTCCCTAAAGGAAGAATGAAAAACGAGATTAAGCCTTTTCTCAATGCACATCAGAATGTAGGTCAAATAAGAACAAGAAGTAAAGCTCAAGCCAGATCTGTTAGACTTGGTCATCTTCCTACAACCACCAGCAGATGTAAGACGCATGGGAACATGCTAATATTGGCATACTAAACAGGCTAAACAAGTTCTTAAGCTCAATAGCCGATACATGTTTTGGTAAAGGCAGAGAACACAACTGTGAAGTCGTTTGTTGGTCTAGAGGACCAAGACATCAGGAGCACAGATACTTCTGAAAGCTGCTTCAGATCAGCGTCCGTATCTGTTATGTTCACCTGATTTCCACGTTCAGAAGATAAACTAGGGGCTACTGCTGAGTGTGTGTTGACCTGGAGTCTGACACTGGGACAAGACAGACCACAATCCTTTATTTTTTTTAAAAAGCAAACCCCAGCACCTTGTAAAGAATGGGGTTTTGTTTATCTTTCACATTACTGGCTAGAAGTTTGAAATCAACAGACTACATCCTTAAATAGTTAAAGGAAAAAAAGGATAAAACAGTAAGCATGCTGCAACAGTGCTCAAAATCTTAAGAATACAATTTTAAGATGGCTTATGCTAAGAATGAAAGGAATTCCATAGACTTGAGACCAAGAGATGGTCCTTTACTTACTTTCTGGTAAAACTATTTTCATGCAAGTACAAGTTGCAGCTAACACCAGCTACTCGAGACAGAATTTCTGGTAAGTAGTTCAAGAATAGCATGAGCTGGTAAAGTGGTGTTTTTTGAGAAGGAGAATCTGAGACACTTCAGGGTCGCTACATAATCTGTACCGCCGGGTCTGTTTGCCTGTCTCCCACCCACTGGGAGCAACACTCAAATGTGAAACGTTTTCTGCAGTAAAGCAGGATGCGAGATTGGAAACAGTCAAAATTCCACAATCTAAGCAGTGAAGTGAATGACCCTAAATAGAAATGAAAATTAATCTTTCTGGAACTGAAAGAAATTAAAGATCAGTAAGTTATTGAGGAAACCGGGAAAGCAGTGGACGTACGCAAATACTGCTTGGCCCAAGATGGTGCCTTCAGTGTGATATTATCTGACCCTGTCTCTAATAAGCTCTTTTATGGTTGCAAGAGGATATATGAGGAGCTGTGCTCCAATTCAACAAGCGTTTCATGGACTATCGATTTTGCTCGGAAGTGGGAGAGAACAAAGTTCACCCAACATTGCTGTTATTTAAAGATCTGCCAAAGAACATCTCAACCTCCTGAAAACTGGTCCACCATGGACTGTCTCAGATCACTTCAGTTCGTGCAACTCGGACACAAATGTTTTGCTGGCAAACAGTGAGTCAGACCCACAGAGCCATTACTTGAGGGAATGGCTGTAAACAAGCACCTCTTGCTTGTTTACTGATCATTGTCACGTGGCTCATCAGTACTTGACCCTGATTAAAAGAAGAATTAGCTAGTTGCAGAAAACTCTACAGAGTTCCTGTATAATTTGACTTTCTGCAAGTTTTGACTGCTACAAACAGTCCTGTGAGAAGCAGGAACTGGGATCGGTGAGTGCACACCTACAGAGAGATCTCGGCCTCCCTTCCT
>NW_009206211.1:0-7433 GCF_000690835.1 Fulmarus glacialis | reverse complement strand
GAATACTCCCAAGAATCTTTTTCATCTGGACCTGCCAGCCTATTTTTAACTATCTTATCTGCAGCTTGTGTGATACACCAAAAAAAGACCAGGAGCCCTCCCGAACCTCACTGTTTTTCTCATTCTGCGCAAGAGATAAAGCTCAGTCCGTGGGTCTCTAGCGTGGAATCCTTCTCCGGAACACACTGTGGGATACTCGGCACTGGGGGAATCTGCTTACAAGAAGCCTGCCAGCCAGCAGCAGCTTGTTCTGCATCGGCTGGACTGCTGATCACTTAATACCATGCTTTTTAAATGAAAACAGGGTTGTGCCACAGTCCCCATATGCAATCAGATGATTTTATTATTATCTGCTAATTTCCTCTCATCTTACACACACACGCTGCATTTTGCCTCCTCTAACTGGTAAGCTCTTCAGGGTGGGAGCACTCTCGGAGTGCTACAGGACCACTGTGCTATTAAACTGTGTAATTTTAAGAATGAATGGCTTCCTGAGTGCAATAATGAACACTTCCAGTTGTGTATAATTCTTTTGTTGACTCCTGATTAAAAAATATGTAAATTACTAATTCACACTAGTAGCCGTGTCCATATACTCTGAAACCCTGAACAGTGAAGGCAGGAGAAAAGAGTTGATGCACCACTGTTACTAGGAAGTATTCTTAGAATTAAAACGTGTATGACATCTCCTCCAGCGTGGAGAGCGTTTTGGTCTTTACTGCCCTCCAAATTAAGAGGTAATGGGGGAAATATAAATATGACCTCAATAACTGATAGTTTTTACCAAATATGGGACAGAACAGACCAAAAGCTCTATTTGTAGTTACCCCATTTTCTAGAAAACCAGCTTTTATCCTTGAGGAGACCAGTTAGGCTGCCTGGTATACTTTGGGGTGAAATGGTTAATTTCTCAAGATTAAGCAACAGATCTGAAAGTCGTACAGTATTGTAGATGCCATGACTGAAACCTCTGACACATACGAGGTGTCCCTGCACAGGGCTGGGTGCTGTTCGCAGGAACTGTACCAAAGATTTTGATTTTGAAAGCCAGATTGTGCTGCTCACCTGAGTTACGAATTTTCAGGTTATCAAACTTAAAACTGAAAGGGTTCAGAAGTATTTTCAAGTAGAATTTGTGTTTATCTGCCAAAGTGTATTGGAAATTGCAGGACATGTTTGTTACTGACTCCAAGTTGTCATTGTTAATAATACATCGTTATTAATCAGATTTGAACAAACCCCCCAGTCAGTTTTTACCAGTTGGCAAACTGGACACAGAAAAGCCTGATTCAGGAAGCATTTGTTTTTACAGTTCAGACCCTGCAAACTTAAGGGTTTCAGAGTGTGTGGGAATGTCTTTCACAAGGTACACAGGTTTGTAGTTGCAGCCTGAAGAACTCCACCTAAATTCCACAGATGTATTTGAGCAATTCCCAGTAGTTTATTCTCTCAATCCAGCATCAGACTAGATTCCTAACGGAGATTAATGCTTGCACAATCAGGTATCTGTCTGTATGGATGCCATGACATCGACAGTTGTCTGTGGTTTAACAGACGAGTACTGGCTAAAGATCCTTAAAGATGGGGTAACTGAGAAATAAAGAGTTGATGGAACATATTCTGTATTAATTGTAAGTTCTGCCTATGCAAGACCTTCTTTTTCCAGCGATATAGTTTTGATGAAGATAGATACAAGATCCTCCAAAACACTGTCAGGTTACTCTTACTTTAAATTTCTTTAAATATGCAGACAGGCAAATGATTTATGCTCTCCCTGTTGCTAAAACCCATATTGTGTACGAACACTAAGGCTGGTTGTGTGTAAAATCATCTTTTAACTGAATTAGCTTCAGTCTTAACTTCTTTTTTTTCTTGAAAGTAAAGCCCTTCTTACCCCAAAGAGTGGGACTGCTGCTTGGCTACAGACAAAAGCATCGAGCGAGGTGATCATCATGAGAGGTTGAATTTCAGACTGTGATTAACCTTAGCACACTGATAATCTCCAGGACCAAAATCAAGGTAGCCTTGGAGGGAACCAGGCAGAGAACTGAAATCAAACGTAGAAATCTTGCAACAGAGACGACATGAACTTAGTACAATCCTGGTTTAAAAGTGACTGCAATAAAAGGTAGATAAAGAGCAAAAAGTAGGAACTTTGAGCAAAACACATGCAGAATACTGTCCCTTCAATAAAATTGCGCATTTTCCTTAGAGTTGTGAAAGGGAGTGCCCAGTTGTTCCTGGTTTCTCAAGGCATCCACCCAGGGATCAGCATTGCATTGAAACTTGCATTGCATCCAAAGACAACTGTGCCATTCTGCTACAAAATCATCTCGATTGTAATTAAATTTATTAATTTTTTTATCATGTCAAGCCCAAGCAAGTTATCTGCACCTCTCAAACAACTTTCTTTTAAACTTTCACAAGTGAGTAAAAGTTTGACAGTTCAACATGACCTCAGCTTACTATAACTCATGTTGTTATTTTTAAAAGATGAATACTGAGTCCTTTGTTACCTGTAACTCTCAAGGACTTGACTGTGTATTTGTAAGATGCCAACAGAGCCTTACCATAAAGTTATGTTACCAGCCATCATGAGCACATTGATGTAAAGCCAAAGGTCTGAGAAAGCACAGCCAGGTTTTACTGATCTAAATAAAGTCGACTAGACAGATTGTTATAGGAGTACACGGCATTTTGAAAACCTCTGTATTTTCACGAGGATTGTGAGAGTCTTATACCATGTTTACTATAAGCATTTATTAACATTGTTCCTTCTGGTAATAAGATGTTTATTATCAGCACGTAAAAACTGCCAGTCTTTTCCCCTAACCCCCTGCTAATTCTAACTTCAGCTCTATAGTCGCCTCTCTTCCCCCAACAGCACTGTACTAGGTCAGTTCCATAACCTGCTTTCCTGCCGAAAAGCAAGGCTTATAAATTAGATTCATTTCTAAATTTAGGATTGATGGGATCAGTCATTACTGGTCTTATTTTTTCAGGCAGACTTCAAGGGAAAGTTATTCTAAAGGAACTACCGCTTCTTGCTAGAGTTTACAGAAGTCCTAAACTATAAATCTCAGCGTGCTCGTTGCGTTAGTTGCTGAGACCACCTTCAGAGAATTAACATACAGCTTTTATCGGAATACCAAGATTAGGGGTTTTCTTCTTCCAAAATAATCTTATATTTTAGTAGTACTTCACAAATTGCATATGGAGTTTCCCCTAGTCTTTATGTTAGAAAACACAGGCTGTTCAGTAGGAACAAGAATCAGCTGAGGAAGAAGAGAAGAACACTTAGTTGTGCTAACAGGCAGACTTTGGTAAGCTGTTTTCCAATCTGAAATCTGTCTTGGACAATGAATCCAAATACTTCTACCGAGAAAAAGCAGTGGGGGAGATCCCTCGCAGCCATCAGATACTGCTACTGGTTACATGCCGCTCCCAGTGCACTGCCAAGAGATGGCTCTCAGGAAAAAAATCACATCTGTGTCACCAAAAGCTGAAGCACCCCTTGTTTTCCTTTGAAGAGGAGGCTGGTCCTCCATCACCACTTACCCAGCCTTGCTCTGGGTCTGCAGGGTGCAGAGGCAGATGCAACCAAGCGGGAGGAGAGAGCACGCCACAGAACCGCATTCCACGGTTTCAGTGCTCTGATGAGTAATCAGATACTTGTTTAATAATTGCAAAGAAGGACAGCCCAATTCTTATCATCAGGCTCTCTGGAGATTTGACATCCTTGGCATTGTATCCTAAGAGGAAGGAAATTTCTCACTTCCCTAGCTATTTCAGTTATATAAATCAATTGTTGAAGGATAGTTTAACTGGTCTGCGCATATGAACCAAGGCAACTATATTTGGGCTCAGATGGTCTTTGGAGATACTGATCTATAAATTAAAAATGTAATGCTTTGTAATTTATCAGTAGTTATATCGCATGTACATTGAAAAAATGGTGAAATCTAATAGCTAGAAAAAAACCTACTTGATTTTATACTGGCAGTCATGATGCCAAGTCTGTTACGTACTGGTAACAACAGGCTAAACCAAGAAAACGCTCCTCATCTGTGAAGTTACTCTATCAGGGTCCTTCGGACCCAAAGCCCAGATGTTGTCGCCAAATACTGACCACCCTCCTCTCATTTTCTCCAGCCTCCTTGGAACTTCCACGTCTTATCAGCTGGGCAAGTAGATTCAGCTGCATAAACTTAAAGAACTTATAAGAGACTATTTAGTAAGGGCGGTGGATTAGAAGATGGAGTTCTTTGGCAAAGAGAAAGCTGCTATGGGCTGCAAAAACAACAATAAAAGAGATGGAAAAATCCTGAAAATACCTCTGGTAGCTCTGTGAGCATCAGGCCACTGGTTTACTATGCCAGGCAACCAAAAAGCAAAGACTGCAGGTATCGTTCCAATATTTCAGCTTGTCACTAACACCCTGATTATTCACTTGCAGCAAGGAAAGGATCTGTCCTAAGCCACGGAAGCTAAAGGGTGAATTGATGTCATGGCTGACATAAGGAACCTGTGGTAAAATGGAACTGTGATAAAGACACAGTAATGCATATACGTCCATGTACCTGTTTCTAGGGAAATTGTGTTTTCCAGAGAGTATCCTTCACAACTAGCATTAATTTGCTTATTTTGCAAATCTAGAAACCTATTTGATTAAAAGTAACAACTCAAGTGAAAAGGCAGGGAGGATTCAGTCACACAACAGTAATTCTTGTCCTCCTCTCCATGCTGATTTGTAAGCTTTCTCCTCTAACTCCGCTAAAGACCCAGAGTAGGATTTTCTCCTGTGATTAAGATGGGTCAATGGATTTGGTTGATGCAATTTATTTTACTTGGGTAAAAATATGTATTATCCTATCCTGAAAGTAACTTATGGCATCTCTATACGTAACCAAGAAGATGGGAAGAACGCTAGCCTCTGGAGATACTCTCACATGCTCTTCAACAGCCAGCCTACCTGTATGTACACGGTACGACAGCTCAAATGCCCTCAGCTTTCAGACCTGGGCTGGTAAGGATTCCAAAAATGTACACACCACTTTGCTCCAAAGAAAAGGGAATTAGTCAACAAAGGGGTATTCTTATAGCGTGTCTTCTCTCATTGTTCTTTGGCTGCAACATCCATTGATATTTTTGGTTGCACACCAAAGTTGTGAAACCAGATACTCTGAGTCAGGCCAGAAACATAGACGAGATCGAACCCCAGAGAAACGGAGACACGACTAGCAAGCTAGAATAGGCAAATACTTTTCACACATCTTCCTGAAGTTTTTTTTGAAGCAAGAATGCCATAGAGATACTTCAGACTATGGTAGTGGCCCATTGATGCTGCTCACTTCCTCAAACGGAAATGTGTATGTCAAGGGATGCAAGTGGTCCAGTAGTTTTAAAAACTGCAATTTGTAATTCACTGTTCCAGTTCGTTCTGGCCTCAGCAGTAAAAAAGCTCCGAGTCCTCATTCCACAGCATCACGCTACTACTAGGAGACATTTTAGGGTTGTCTCTCCTCTTCCCTCGGGAGTGCTGCTCAAAATGTGGCTGCGACCCTCTGAATACATCTCCACTATTACTTTTAAATTCCCTACTTGCCTTCGGGAAACTGTGACAACACGCAAGCCAGTTTCTCCAGAGGCTCAGTGGACTCCCTAAATTCAAGCTGAAGATATCAGGGTGGAAAGCAGTTGATCTCCCTTTGGCCCAAACAGCTGAACTCTTACTGAGGTAAGAGACATTCAGTTATACCTAAATCTAGCAATGGCCTTTTATTTTTTGCTGCAATAAGGAGATTAACATCCAGTGTTTCTGCCTCTTATGTACAAACCTTGAAGCACTCAGTCTGTCATGGTGGAAACTGGATAATTAACTTTGGATGAAAGCTAATTCACATTCTTCAAGTAGCTTTCAAAAGCAAAGCTAGTGTGTTTGTGTACTTTTTTAAACAAAATTTTGTTATTTGTAGTCCCCAACTCATTGCTTATAGACAAGTTTCTTCCTGCAAGACCCTCTGAAATCGCTCATGGCAACAGGAAATTAAGATGTTTAAAATGAAGCCAACTGGGAGACATGAAATAGCCTGCAGCATTTTGCCCATTGGACAGCAGGATTTAGGGACCACTGGTACACAGACGTAATTTCAGCTATATTTGTGTGGTAACATCATCTGTTTTACTCTCTGGAAGACTGAGTCACTGTTTGAATAGTATGCGTACTCAGGTTCATGTAAGACGTGTCATTAAACTCTTGAGAAAGTCTGAAAAAAAGAAGTAATCTGTATCATTGAGTCTGAGATGAGAAGAAAAGCTCAATCAAAAGCTTACAAGAAAACTGCCCACTAAAAATACATGTTTTCTTTCTTAAAACTTTGTGCTTGGTACAGTCATGAGAAATACTGAAATATTTCACACAATTTTCTTTGCATTTAGTAGTGCTTTGTATTCAGCTAGTTCAAATAAATATTTGTACCACCAATTTCTAAGTTGTTTAGGAGTTATATTTAAAGGGTCCTTCTCAAGTTAAAGCAGAAAGAAAAGCTTTTTCTTCCCTTACGCTTTTTTCTTGTTTGGAATTTGCTGCTAAAATGCTGTGAAGAGTCAAAATTTGTAAAGTTAGTTACTTCTATATACTTAAACTGATGATACTCTTTTACCTATAGCAACTGCCACAGTGTACACAGCTCGTACATATACTCCCTTATGCTCTCTCTAGCTTTTCACCGCACTTATCACGAAGATGGAAAAAAAAAGTGGAAGATAGATAGAAAATTAATAATGAATTAGATTTTTAAGAAGCCCTCTAGATACGTTCTGTGAAACATGGCAGATAGCTGGGGGTGAGGAGAAGGTGGTAGACCACAGACAGGATATAACTTTATTTTGAATAGAGCTTGTCTTGCGTACAAACTAAATCCCCCCCCAAAGTAGTACAGAGATAAAACACTGCCAGAAAAAGAAAGTGATCGAGGCAAACGGAACAGTGGTGTTCTCAAATTCGTGAAAATGAGCCTGGTTCTCAATCTTTGCACACACAACCTCCACATATCTAGGCACAGGGGTGTAAGGACTCCTCTTTGGCATCAGCCCCACAAAACACCTCCATCTTAAGTCCTGTCGTGAATTCAACCCATCTGGCACTCTCCAGCCAGCAACCAGTTTTTTTTTTCCTGCTTAGCAGGTCCCCTCCGTAAGTGGCCTCACCCTGCCTGCATTCACCCTTTCTTCCCAGGGACGCCTCATCCACGGCAGACCCTCGATTTTTGCTGCCCCGTGACAGAACTTTGTCCATTTCTGGAGTACCACTTTCTCTTGCAGTGGACGTCTTGTTCCCCCCGAAGCACGCGCCACTGAGGCTTCTCTCAGGAGTCCTGGTACCTTCATTACCAAAAAAGCTGCCCTCTCTTTCTAGCAGCACCCTTCCCTCT
>NW_009206210.1:0-9791 GCF_000690835.1 Fulmarus glacialis | reverse complement strand
TGATTCTATGACTCTATGAGTCTATGATTTGTGGAGGTGGCAGGAAACCTATTTCAGTTCTACTTTTTTATATCTCATGAAGGAACTTCTGGGTCTGTTCTAGCAAGCTGCTGATGTGAGGGTAAAAAAAAAAAAAAGGAAACATATATTTCTGAAAGCCCTTTTTGTTTTATAAATTACTGATTTTTTTGCATCCGAGTTTGGGATACCACCAGGGCATGGGTTAAACAGAGGATCTGTAAGGAGTTAGACAACAAATATGTTTTTACAGTCTCTAACAGAAAAAAAAAAAAAAAAAATTCCAAATTATTCACTGTTACTGTAGTAGTTTTGGAGACTAGGGAATAATAGCTGAGTGGCAAGTTGTTCATTTGTTCTGGCCATGTATGGTCCAGTATTATAAACAATTTCCTCCATTTCCAAGGAAGAATTCCTGGGGGATAGGAGTGCAGTGAATACACTATGCAACTATTCTTCTGCGTCCCTCTGTGTTACAAACGTGTTTGCTCTTGTATTTCACCTGACTCACTCTGAAACTGCATATGGAAGGTGAGTTCCATTCGTTCCCTCTTGTTTTTCCCATTTGATCAAAAATACTCATCTATTCATCTTTTTTGAAGGAAAATATATTCATTATATTTAACTGAACCGGCAGAGCTTCATAAATAATTGTTCAGTAACTTAGTAGAAATATACCGTTGAATGGATTTTTAAGAGGGATGTTAAATTTTACTGCCATTTCTAAGCCTGATGCTTTTTGGGAAGCCAAAAATTATAATTGACAGGAAATCTGATGCCATCAAAAGTAGCGATAAACATTAACTTCCTTAGTAAGAAAAGGTCTGGTCATTTTTTTCAGCAGCTTCAATATGACAATCATATATTTAAAAAGGCATTCTTTAAAGCCATTTCTCACCTTCTTTATTATTTTGGTCATCAAAACAAACACTTTTATGTTTAAGATGAAAGCAAAGTATGCTTCTGTTTAATCATGCTGAAGAGCTTTTCTTTTTAATATTTAGACTTTCAATTAATGAGTACAAATATTGAAGTTTTGTTTCAGTCAAATTCTGAAAATTTGGGGGGGCTTGTATGTTAAACTTCAGTCTTTAACAGCATCCAGCAACCCAAGGCAGTACCAACACCAATGATTTCTCATATTTTTGCATGCATGATCAGAAGACTTTTAGGTTGCTAGTGATATATACATATAGTTTTACATTCCCACAAGGAATGGCTGCTAGTGAGAAGCCAGGGTTATGGTCAAATGACACTAGTGTTTTAGGCTGCATTACTCCCTGAAGTTTTTCCCTGTTCCTCATGTTCAAGGTCAAAAGGTAGAAAATTTTTTACTCTTGTTTTGCATATCAAAGATAGAAAAGGAACTGCAGATAAATTATATGTTATCATCCCACATTGGGAAGGGCACCAACACAGAGTGCAATTAAATACATAGTTTATCTCCTTGCTCTCACATTTAAAGTTAGGCACATTTCTGAGTACTTAATAACTAGGGCACAGGAGAACTACTTCCTTGTACATTTTAAATTTTAAACCAGATGTTTTAGTTTTATGGGAAGCTTATAATCAAGGTAGAACCCACATGCAATTCCACATTATTCAACATTAATCTGATTTCTTTCCCATTAATATCAAAGGTAAACTCCCCAGTTACTCTGTGGGAATAATATAACTTTTTTTCCTAATGAGCATGAGATGAACATAAATAGAATTTCAGTATTAACGAAAATTAATAGAAGAAACATATTTTAAGAAGGTATGTTGAATTAATTCAGATTTTTTTTTTCCCTTTCATTATGCCTATATGGCTGCCTAAATACATATTTTATGTGATCGACAAACTACTAATCTCACTTAATTTTGCAAAGATTCATGTTGAAGAATCTGTTTTCATTCAGCCTGTGATAAGGACCATTTCAGTTTATGGGAGTTGTAGGTACACATGGTAAAGATAGCAAAATACTTAATATTTCCTTAGTTTTGATCTGTTCAAGTACTGGCCAAGAAGCATTGAAATTTTTGTCAGGGTTCACAAGTGAAATCACAGAATAAAACATGAATGTAAGATTTTCTGTTATTAGAAGAGGCAGTACATTATATTGGAGTATAAATACATGTCAGTAGTTTTCGGTGAATTTTATCTTATACACTTACTAAAATAATTTAACTTTCAAGGAATTTCACTGCTGTAAATTCCTCATGAAAAAAAAAAAAGTGTTGAGACTTCCCCATATTTAAAGAAGACAGCAGTGTTAATGCTTGCTATGGTGGACTGAGGTTTTAATTCTACCTGCTTAAAAGTGTAGGAACAGTATTTCTTCAAATACTATGGGATTTTAACCTTTTTTTTTTTTTTTTTTTTTTACCTCATATGAGAAATAAGAGATATGGAAAAATATGACTTTCTGACAACTTATCCCATAGTCATCTTAGATGTTAAAGACCTATTGTGATACAGTGAACTGTAGTCTTGATAACTATTCCTTTCCTCTGAAAATAATTATTTGAATATAAAACAATTTTAATCACCTTTTTTCATAACAGCATTTAGAAATCTTATTCGGCACAATGGAGCTGGAAACCAAAAAATGAACTGAAACAACCCTATGGAATTAATCTGTAAGTGTACTTACTGGCAAAATTTTCCTAATCCTTGTTATGGCTGCCTAGTGCTCTATTCCCTACCACCTAGTAATGGGATCTAGTTTTATGATTTTGAAAAAAAGAGAAAAAACAAGCTTGGGTGACTGCTGTAAAATAATTTTTAGTTTAAAGGAAACTGAAAATACTGCAAAAAGTAATTCATTGCTTCTAAATCTTCTTTAAAAAAGAAAAAGTATTTGGTGGAACTGATGCTTACAAAGCCTATCTATTATTCAGGAGTCATTACATTATGCAAAAATATACAGTTGTTATTTTTATTCATAGGACAAGATGTAGGTTTTCTGTTTGGTTTTGCTTTTTTTTTGCCACTAAGATTGTGAACAGATACCAGAATTGTATTATCATTATATTAATATGTTAATTAATTTACTAGCTACAGTGGTGTTGAACCCAGTTTTTGCCATTATTAGCAGAAGGCCACAGGCTGTGGGCTGCCCTGCCCATGCAGGTCCCGGGGGTGGCTGGGCTGCCCTTGGCCTGAGCGGGGCTGAGCTGGGTTTACCAGGCGCCCGGTGGCCAAGTGCCCATTGCCCAGCCTGTCTGAGCTCCAGCTCTGTGAGTGCCCCCAGGGAAGGGGCTGGCAGCCCCGGGCAGCCCCTGCCAGACAAATGGCCCCCAAGGATATCACGGGGCTGCGGGGCAGCTTTCATCCCTTCCCTGGGAGCAGGGGGAAGGGAGAAAATTGGGGTAAGAAAGTACATAAAAATTGTCAAGCGTAGGATGCAGAGGACTTTGGAAGGGTGAGCACAATACCAGGGAAAATGGGTAGATGCTAGGATGGGCTATTTTTTAAAAATAATTTAAACTGCATTGTTGTTGAAAATTTTCTATATATTATAATATGTACTTTTAGACTGTTAAAACATGAAATTGACTAACAATAAATTTTTGGCTCCACGTACATGTGGTGTGTTCCTTTCTGGTCTTTACAAGATACCGTGCGTAAAAAATGTTATGTGTACTTCACTAGATTGTGCTTTCAGGAATATGTAGAATTTCTCTGCTGCTTATATTACGTAAGACGCTGTTAGCACATGGCAAATAAATAGTCAGATAGGCACAAGTGCATTGAGAAATCCCACTGAAATGTTTGAGAAATGTCATTTAAGGAAATGCTTGAATTAAAACAAATTTGTATGGCAAAATGTGGTGATACCCTAGATTATGTGACGATAGCATGAAGAAAAGGCACAAATACCTCTGTGGAAAAGAACAACCTTATTTCTGGTTGTAAGCTTGATTTTTAATCAAGTAGTAAGGATTCAATAGCTGTAATGTGGCAGTCGAGTGTCATTTGAGATTCTGTAACGTACAGTGCTTGGTGTCCAGCTGCTGGTACAGAAAAGCCCAAGTCTGTCATAGGCACATGTCATGTGCATACCTCGAAACCCTGGCCTAGCTCAGGGACTACGTGTTCTGGTTTGGTAGCTGAACCCCACAGAGTTTGGATTAGGGTAACCAAGACAGCACTTCGCTTAAAATAGTAAATAAACAGTCCTGAGGACCTCAGGGAAATGTCTTACTGGACACATTATTTCTCAGTAACAGTAAGAGTCATATTCTGTTTAAAAATGTTTGATTAGAAATAATTCTCCTTTGTTCAAATTAGCCAGTCTCTGGAGAGACTAGAAACAATCTTAAGGGGGAAGATTTTGGGCTGAGAAAGTATGTTCAAAACAGGAACAATTAAATGAGCGCTGTCTTTCAATGCTTTGTTGACGTATTGGCCACTGAGCTAACAGAGCACTTCACATAATTAAATATTCCAATATCTCTGGTAGGCAGCCAAACTTCTATTCTTCATAAATTTGCTATGAGTCATGGGCATCCAATGAGGCTTATGGCATGAGAAAGTGTGGATGATTGTTTTTTCCAGCTGTATGACCACACAGTATATTAATACTAATGAAGTCTCTCAGATTCATCCTGTTGATGCAAATCCAGAGGGATACAATGCCTTCTTTAAGTCTGTCAGCAGTATGAGTTTCAGTATTTAATAACATCAGAACTGGAGTCAATCCCACATATCCTTCCTGGTAGTCACAATTGCATTGAAGAAGGTGAACTGGTTTTCTGACATTTTAAATGCTTTTGTAAAATGCTTTTAGTTTTTTATTTATAAAGAAATATTTTAAATTTTTGAAAATGTAGTTCATTCTCTGTATAAATGCACATTTTAGTGAATTAATAGGAGCATCCAGTCGCCATGAAGCTTACGTAGAATCACCTTACTTTCTAAACTTGTTTATCCTCTAGTTTTGGCTTCTTTAGTGTCCTGTGCTGATTCTTTGGTAAAAGCTGCAGGTATGAGCACAGAGAATATTTGACTTAATTTGCTAATTTTATTAGATTACAAAATGGTTTTTGGACATGTCTTTGGGACACATCTTTGGTATTACGAATGTCTCCAGGTTTTGGCTGACCAAAACTGATTGTTTCACAGGTATTGAAACAGAATTGTTAGAAGTAAAGGATCAGATAGTTGCATCTAAAAGACAGTTTGTTAGCTGCTAGTTCATGCCTGTAAGTCAACGGTTTAATGCTTTTAAGATTCCAGCATATACTTAAGGCTTAGTGACTTAGTAGTTTATTAAAAAGTCAGTTAATATCACAGACAAGCTTAGGACAGAACCAAACAGAACAAAAGAAAACGAAGAAAGAAGTGTGCACTAGACTTGCTTAAAAAATACGTACAACTGAGATTTACATTTTAAAATAAGGTCATGCTTGGCCATACATTTCCATGAAATTTAACATCAAGCTTTCCCATATATATGCACAAGGATATGAGAATTTGGTTTTCCCTTTTTTTTCAAAGAAAACTACCCAAGCTTTGAAGTATAAAAAAATCCCATTTAGCATGGAGAGATGAAAGTATCCACGAATAAGTACACAGAACTTGTAAATCTGACGTTTAGAATAAAAATACAGTTCACTGTCTTGGCATGAATCAATCAGTGTGCAAGGCCTTCCTGGGGGGAAGGAGGGAAGAGGAGAGAAAGAACTTTGGTAAGTTAAAGAAATCTGCTCTTTTTAAAAACGAGTTAACAATAAAACAGCATTGAGGATGAAGAAAAATGATGTTAAGTCATCTGATGACAGGCAGAACATTCTGTTAATATTCATCCATATTTAAAACAAACTGTCAGTCAAGACATCTGCAGAAAGCACATGTTCAGTTGTCACTGAGGAGACTTGGTGTGTCGGTCCCATAGGCTCCTTTTCCTATAGCTTTACTTGCTGCAGTTTGCATTCATGTTTGAAGTTTATTTAAACAACAGAAGCTGTGGTTTTTTTCCTTTGTCCTCCTGATTTTTCTGTTTATATAGAACCAGATTGGAGGATTGTTTGAAAATAATGGAGGAACTGCCTACTTATCTTACAGTCAGTCTCTGGTTTGTACTAGCTGTATGCCCTTAGGTCACATCCCTTTTCTGTAGAAGGTATGCTCTCGCGGAGTTCTTTACTTACAAATAGAAATGATCAGAAAACAAATACATTTTCAGTAATGAGACATGTTCTTTTCTTTCTTTTTGAAATATTTATATGAATAGAACTTTGTTGTAAATATATTTATAACCTCTATTACAGGGAGGGTTAATAGTTACATAACACCAAAAGTGACTTTGGGGATGACTAGTGTTACAATTTTTCTTTTTAGAAAGTAATTTTTTATATAGATGATAACTGGTTTTGAATATGCTGAAGTTTATTACTTCTGACAGAATTACTTTGATACAGGCATTTGTAATAATGTACTGCTTTGAAAACACCAGTTAGTCGTAATGTGGTGTTATGGACACTGTCTACACACTTATACATGGTTACTGCCTTAACTTTTTTGCTAAAGGTTTGCACTTTGTGATGTTGAATGACGTTAAGATGTTATTAGCGATTATTTAAAGTACAGAAAACCCCTTACTTCTAAGATAAATAACATTACACTAATACTCTGAATTTGATTTCAGTAGAGAGGCATGTAGGATACATGCTCCAATTTGTGATTGGTAAAACCTGGGTTTTATCATCAACCTTCAACACCCCATTATTTTCACTAACAGTGATTGTAAATTGTTTGGATTGTTCACAAGTGTAGCCATTTATGTTTAAATGTGTCTACACTGAAGACTGCATTTACTGCAGAGATACCTGAGTTAGATTTGCTCATGTAGGCAGAAGCAATCCGGCTCTGACAGCCTGGAGCTCAGAGCAGCTTCATTTATGCAGTTTTCTGACAGGTTGAATCAACCTGCAGGAAGGTGCAGTGTCTACCCTGTTTTACATACAACATGCATAAAGTAGTGTACTGTGTGAGTTAATAATAGCTAGTTTGAGATATATGTATGCTAAAAAGTTAATTAACATTTTAAAGATGAAGAAACAGAGAAGTGAAATGGATGAGCAAAGGATGGGAATAGGATTCAGTCTCTTAGAGGGGATGTCCTTCAACCCTCTAAAAAGAACTAGAACAAGCCTGATGTCATATGTTCCAGTTTAACAAAGCTTTTAGTATTGTATCTATCTTGCACTGTCCCTCTGGGACAATGGTGAGTTTCCCATTCTACAGTTTATTTATTTAAAGCAGCACTAGCCTTAAATAAATGGAATGGGATAGCAATGGGAGAATCATCATGATTTCTTTCTCTTTCAGTAAGGTATTGAACTTCATAGAAATATGTGGTGTAAAATATATACACATCTGTATTTTCGATATGGCTTCTCAAAGAAGGGAGTTTCTTAACATTTCTTATTCTTTCACTCTTTCATATTTTTTTATTGTTATTCTAATATTGGAATTTCCCTAAAATAATCAATTAAAGTACAATCATTAGTAAGCTGGTTTGCCTGTATATAAACCCTATATACATAGACATATATATAGCATAAATATATGACATATATGACTGTCCTGGTTTCAGCTGGGATAGGGTTAAATTTCTTGCTAGTGCTGTGTTTTGGATTTAGTATGAGGAGAATGTTGATAACACACTGATGTTTTCAGTTGTTGCTAAGTGCCCTCCTAGTCCAAGGACAGCTCCCATGCCTACTGACTGAGCTAGGTACACAAGATGGGAGGGAACATCATCAGGACAGCCAGCTCAGCTGGCTAATGGGGTATTCCATACCATGTGACATCATGCTCAGTATATGAATGGTAGGCGTGATCCAGGAAGTACCGATCGCTACCTGGTTATCGGTCAGCGCGGGTGGTGAGCAATTGCATTGTGCATCACTCATTTTGTATATTCTATCATTATCATTATTATTCTCCCTTTTCTGTTTTATTCAGCTGTCTTTATCTCAACTCACGAGTTTTTCTCACTCTTACCCTTCTGATTCTCTCCCCGTCCCACTGGGGGTGGGGGGGAGTGAGTGAGCAGCTGCGTGGTATTTGGCTGCCTGCCAGGTTAAACCACGACAATGGCATATATATATATATGTTATATACACCATGATAAATAGCTATTGAAAATTTGTTTAGCCATTTCATTCTTCTGACTTGAAATAAAAACAGATCATGTAGGTCCATTTTCTGATGCGAGGGCTGTTAGAATGGCCTGAATTAAAAAAAAAAAAAAAAAAAAAATCATCACTAATACCTAACCTCTGTGTGAATTCAGACCCACTATTTATATAACTCAAGAAGGAAACCTAAATTTATATGCTCAATTTATTCTAAATTTATCTACTTGAGCCAATGCTAAAGAAAACTACCAGTATGAAGCCCAGGCTTTCTGAGACTAAAATTAAAGTTGATTTCATTTTGAATTCAGGATGAACACTCATGTCTCCCTGCCTCTATTCTCACCATTGACTCTGTCTTCCTGTTCTGTGTCATCGCTGGACTATTTCATTTTCACTCTCATTAGTCTCCCCCTTTGAGAGATATGCCCAGAATTACCTGTGGGCAGATGAGTCTCTTGAGCAGTCGATTCCACAGCAATTGCTTATAGGATGGTGTGAATAAATTCTGAACAATACCTGTGGGCTCTGTCTGAGGCAAGAAAGACTAACAAAACCACCACAGTTGCTGTAAAAATATAGAAACACTGTACTAGCATCAGCAGTGTTGCCATTGTCTCACATTTAACACTGGGCTAAATCGTGATCTTTTATAAATGAACTGTATAAATGCTAATGGCCATATCTTCAGCAAATGTAATTGTAAAGGAATTCACTCTATCTGAGTTATATCACTGCTTTAGGGAGATGCTTGGTCATGTGGGACTTGGGCAGACCTTTATGATTTCTCTGAATCACATGTAGGTATCCAAAAACCTCTGAAGTCACTCTTTATATCTCACTGTTGGGCCCTAAGTGAGCAAGATGTTTATACAGATATTTAATTTGAAGCATCTTTAGATTGCCACTAGCCTCACTGGGATTTCTCATTTGCCTGCATTTTAGGTATGAGTTTGAATAACTAAAAGAAGGACTGATCGAAAAACGACTTTAAAATATTGTTCATAAATAGATAAAATACTGCAGTAGGAGAATCCTGTAGACCCCATTCAAAAAACATAGCTGTAATTATGTGGGAAATCCTGCACAAGGAAACATTTTTAAGGGATGAGGTTTACTGAATCTCCTCCATTCATACTATTGTTTATCACTGACAAATGATTTTTTAGTGTAATGTTTGCAATGGACGATATTGTTTTAAAACATTTCATTCTATATATTTTCACATGGGAGAGATAAACTTTGTTCAACAAAAGAAAGCTTTTGTAATTCTCATACTGAAGCAGTCCTTGTTACACCTTTCATGTCCCTTATTGAAAGGAATATTTCATATATTTACATATTATATACTGACACAGTACCTAAACCCCCCATCAGTCTGGAATAACTCTCCTATGTCTTTCGAGATATGTTTAATCTCAGTACATACAAGTAAGTCCCGGAGAAGAGGAAGGTGGTCCCTTGAGAAAAATGTATGGCAAAGAGGGGAAAGTGTAAGATGAAAGAAAGTAGCCTCTGTAGTGAGATATTATGGAAGCTATTAAATTTTTCTTTTGCTTTTTTTGAGATATATATTGAAGAACCCTAACTGAACCACTGAGGGAAGTAAGACAGAGCTAATCATAGAATCATAGAATCATAGA